>NW_006239056.1:652902-705791 GCF_000226075.1 Solanum tuberosum
AGACGGGGGGTGGTATAGGGGGTCTCAAGGTGACTCAAGACGGGGGGTGGGCGGTATGATGGAGTAGAGGTGCTCGGGGCACGGCTCCTGGAGGTGGGGTAGTGGGATAGGGGCCTCGGGGAACGGCTCCTCGAAGCGGGGGTAGGGCAGTGCCTCCGGGCAAGGCGCCAGTAGAGGGTCTTGGGGCACGGCGCCTAGAGGCCCGGGTTAAGGGCCCTAGGGTGGCGCTTGGAGGCGTCAATTCTCTATTTTTCGTGTTTATATTATTTATATGCCAATGAATCTGGTGCTCGGAGCACCCAAAATTATTTTCTCAAAAAAATTTATGAGTCCCTCCGTATTGAGTTGGGAATCATCACGTATATATTCAAACCATTTTTTCCATGCCTATTTTCGCATCTACCTACCTTTTCTCTGCAACCCACTATTTTGACACACACATTTCCGCATCTGCAACCTTTTTTGAGCTGACGCCCCAATTCCTCTATTTTTCGTGTGTTTAAAATCAGGCGCCCGAAGCACCTTAAACTTTTTTTTGAAAAAACTTTATGGACCTATATAGGTTTGGGGATGGAACTACACTTACAACATTTGTTTTCATGCCTATTTAGCATCTACAACCCTTTTTAGATATCGCGTCAATTACTCTATTTTTACTGTATTTAAAGCCTATGGATCTAGCACTCGGATCACCCAAAAAAATTTTCTCAAAGAACTTTATGAGGATGTCTGTATTGAGTTAGGAAACTATCACGTATACTCACACTATTTTTTCATGCCCAGTTTTGCATCTACAACCATTTTTTAGCAATCGCGCCAATTCTTCTATTTTTCGTGTGTATTTAAAATGCCTATGGATCTAGAGCGCTCGAAGCACCCGAATTTGATTTCCCAAAAAGCCTTATGAGGACCTTTTGTATTGAGTTCGGGGAATCACGTTTACTCATACCATTTTTTTCACGTCCATTTCCGCATCTCCAACCCTTTTTATAGCCGATGCGCTAATTCTTCTATTTTTCGTGTGTATAATAATAATAAGCCCTAGCGCCAGGAACAACCCAAATTTCTTTCTCAAATTTTTTTATGAGAACCTCTGTATTGAGTTGGGGAACCATAAAGTATACTCATATCATTTTTTTCATCCCCATTTCTGCATCTACACCCCATTTTTAGCAATCGCGCCAATTTTGTCGATTTTTCGTGTGTATTTATGGATCTGACGCCCGAAAAACCCAAAAAAATTCTCAAAAAACTATATGAGGGCCTCCGTATTGAGTTGGGGAATCATCACGTATACTCACATCATTTTTTTCACGTCCATTTTTCGCATCTATAATCCTTTTTTTAGCAATCGCGCCAATTTCTCTATTTTTCGCCCATACATGCCTAGCACCCAAAAATTTTATCTCAAAAAAAATTATGATGACTTCCATATTGAGTTAGGGAACCATCAAGTATAGCCTCATATTTTTCACGTCCATTTCCACACCTACAACCCCTTTTTTAGCTGACACGCCAATTCATCTATTTTTCGTGTGTATTAGCCCATGAATCTGGTGCCCGGAGCACCCAAAATAATTTTCTCATAAAACTTTATGAGTATATCCGTAATGAGTTGGGGAACCATCACCTTTATACTCACACAATTCTTTTCACGCCCATTTCGCATGTACAACCCCTTTTTTAACAATTGCGCCAACTCCTCTATTTTTCGTGCCCATGGATCTGACGCTCAAAACACCCAATTTTTTGTTCTCAAATAACAACATGAGGACCTCCGTATTGAGTTAGGGAACCATCACATATACTCGCACCATTTTTTTCATTCCATTTCCGCATCGACAACCTCTTTTAAGACAATCGCGCTAATTCCTCTATTTTTCGTGCCCATGGATCTGACGCTCAAAGCACCCCAAATTTTTGTCTCAAAAAACTTTATAAGGACCTCTGTATCGAGTTTGGGAACCATCACGTATTCTCACACCAATTTTTTCACGCCCATTTTCGCATCTATAACACCTATAACAATCGCGCCATTTCCAATAATTTTCGTTTGTGTAAGCCTATGGATCTGGTGCCCATATCATCGATATTTTTTCTCAAAAAACTTTATGAGGACCTCTGTATTGAGTTGAGGAGCCATCATGTATACTCACACCATTTATTTCTCGACCATTTTCGCATCTACAACCCCTTTTTAGAAATCGCGCCAATTCTCTATGTTTAGTGTGTTAAATTAGCCCATGGATCTGGCGCCCGGAGCACTCATATTTGTTTTATCAAAACAAATTATGAGGACTTCCGTATTGAGTTGGGGGAGACATCACGTATACTTACACAAGTTTTTTCACTCCCATCTCCGCATTTACAACCCTTTTTTTAGCAATCGCGTCAATTTCTCTATTTTTTGAGTGTACCATGGATCTGGCGCTTGGACCACCCAATATTATTTTGTCAAAAAACTTTGAGAGGATCTCCATATTGAGTTAGGAGTCATTTCAATTTTTTCATGCCTATTTCCAAATATACACCCATTTTTAGCAATCGAGCCAATTTCCTTATTTTTTGTGTGTTAGCCCATGGATCTTACACCCAGAGCACCCGAAGTTTTTTCCTCAAAAAACATTATGATGATCTCCGTATTGAGTTGGAAAATCATCATTTATACTCAAATAATTTTTTTCACGCCCATTTCTACATCTACACCCCTTTTTTAGCAATCACGCTAATTCTTCTATTTTTCGTGTATATTAACCCATAGATCTGGCGCTTGGAATACCTAAAAAACAATTCTCGAAAGAGTTTATGAAAACCTCCATATTGAGCTGGGGACCATCATGTATTCTCACAACATTTTTTACACGCTCATTTTCGCATCTACATGCTTTTTAGCTGAAGCGCCAATTCCTCTATTTTTCGTGTATATTATTCCATGGATCTTGCGCCCGGAGCACCCAAAATATTTTTATCAAAAACCTTTATGAGGACCTCTATATTGAGTTAGAGGACCATCACGTATACTCTCACCATTTTTTTTCACGCCAATGTCCGCATCCACACCCTTTTTTAGATATCGCGCAAATTTCTCTATTTTTAGTGTATATTAGAACATTGACCTGGCGCCCGGAGCACCCAAAACAATTTTCTCAAAAAACTTTATGAGGACCTCAATATTCAGTTAGGGACCATCACGTATACTCAATCAATTTTTTCAAGCCCATTACTGCATCTACACCCCTTTTTTAGCAATCACGCCAATTTATCCATTTTTCGTGTGTATTAACCTATGGATCTGGCGTCCGAAGCCACCAAAAAAAAAACTCAAAATGTAGCTGATGCGCCAATTCCTCTATTTTTCATGTGTATTAGCTCATGTATTTGGCGTCGCGAGAACCCAAATAATTTTTCTCAAAAAACTTTATGAGGATATCCGTATTGAGTTGGGGAACCATCACGTATAGTCACACAATTTTTTTCACATCCATTTCCGCATCTAATTTTCCTATTTTAGCTGATGCGCCAATTCCTCTATTTTTCATGTGTATTAGCTCATGTATTTGGCGTCGCGAGAACCCAAATAATTTTTCTCAAAAAACTTTATGAGGATATCTGTATTGAGTTGGGGAACCATCACGTATACTCACTCCATTTTTTTTCACGCCCATTTCTGCATCTACACTCCTTTTTAAGCAATCGCGCCAATTTCTCTTTTTTTCGTGTGTATAAGCCTATGAATCTGGCACCCAGAACACCAAAAAAACATTTCTAAAAAAACTTATGAGGACCTTCGTTTTGAGTTGGGAACCATCATGTATACTCACAACATATTTTTCACGTCCATTTCCGCATCTACAACCCTTTTATAGTCGACGCGCCAATTCCTCAATTTTTCGTATTTATTAGGCCATAGGTCTGGCTCTCAGAGCATTAAAATTTTTTCCTCAAAATAATTTATTAGCACCTCCGTAATGAATTGGGAAACCATCACATATATATACTCACATGATTCTTTTCACGCCCATTTCCGCATCTACAACCCTTTTTTTAGCAATTGCACCAATTCTTTTATTTTTCGTGTGTTAGCCCATGGATCTGGCATCCAGACCACCAAAAAAAAAATTCTCAAATAACTTTATGAGGACCTCCGTATTGAGTTAGGGAACCATCACGTATACTCATACCATTTTCTTCACGTCCATTTTCGCATCTACAACCCCTTTTTAGGCAATCGCGCTAATTCCTCTATTTTTCGTGAGTATTAATATAGAGCCGGGAGGATCCAAATTTTTTTTCTCAAAAATTTTTATGAGGATCTTCGTATTGAGTTGTGGAACCATCAGGTCTACTCACACCATTTTTTTCACGTTCATTTCCGCATGTACAACCCTTAATTTAGCAATCGTACCAATTCCTCCCATTAATCTGGCGCCCGGAGTACCCAAATATTTTTTCTCAAAAAACTTTATGAGGACCTCAGTATTGAGTTGGGGAACCATCAGGTACTCACACAATTTTTTCACGCCTATTTCCGCTTCTCCAGCCCCTTTTTTAGTCATTGTGTCAATTCCTCTATTTTTCGTATATACTAGCCCATGGATCTGAAGCACAGAGAACCCAAATTTTTATCTAAAAAAACTTCATGAAGACCTCTGTATTGAGTTGTGGAACCTTCACGTATACTCAAACTTTTTTTCTTGTCTCCCATTTCCGCATCTACAACCCCTAATATAGCAATCGTGTCAATTCCTTTATTTTTTTGTGTGTTAGCCCATGGATATCGCGCCCAGAGCACCCATAAATTTTTTCTCAAAAAACTTTATGAGGACCTCCTTATTGAGTTGGAGAACCATCACATATATTCACACCATTTCCGCATCTACAGCCCCTTATTTTAGCAATCGTACTAATTTCTTTTCTCAAAAAACTTTATGACGATCATCGTATTGAGTTTGGTAACCATCACGTATACTCTCACCATTTTTTATGCATATTTATACATCTACAACCCCATTTTTAGTAATCGTGTCAATTCCTCTATTTTTCGTGTTTATATTAACCCATGGATCTGGCGCCCGAAACACCCAAAAAATATTTTTTTCAAAAGACTTTATGAGGACCTCTGTATTGAGTTGAAACCATCACGTATACTCACACATTTTTTTCACGTTCATTTTCGCATCTACAGCCCCCTTTTTTAGTAATCGCGTGATTCTTCTATTTTTCATGTGTATTAGCCCATGGAATCGGTGCCCGGAGCACCCTAATTTTTTTCTCAAAAAACATTATGAGGACCTCTGTATTGAGTTGGGGAACCATCACGTATACTCATACCATTCTTTTCACACCTATTTCTGCATCTAAAGCCCATATTTACCAATTGCACCAATTTCTCTATTTTTCGTATGTATTAACCAATTGATCTGGCGCGCGAAGCACCAAAAAAATATTTCTCAAAATTTTTTATGAGGTCCTTCGTATTGAGTTGGAAAATCATCACGTATACTCACACATTTTTTCACGTTCATTTTCGCATCTACAGCCCCCTTTTTAGTAATCGCGTGATTCTTCTATTTTCATGTGTATTAGCCCATGGAATCGGTGCCCGGAGCACCCTAATTTTTTCTCAAAAAACATTATGAGGACCTCTGTATTGAGTTGAAACCATCACGTATACTCACACCATTATTTCATGTCCATTTCTGCAACTATAGCTCTTTTTTTACCAATCGCGCCAATTTCTCCTTTTTTTCGTAGGAATTATTCCATTGTTCGGGCGCCTAGAGCACCTAAAAAATATTTCTCAGAAAACTTTATGAGGAACTCCGTAATGAGTTGGGGACCCATCACGTATGCTCACACCATGTTTTTCACCCCCATTTCCAAATCTACATTCTTTTTTTAGCAATCGTGTCAATTCCTTTATTTTTCGTGTCTATAATAAGCCCATGATTCTGGCGCCCAGAGCACCTAAATTTTTTTCTCCAAAAACTTTATGAGGACTTTCATATTGAGTTAGGGAACCATCACGTATATTCACACTATTTTTTACATGCCCATTTCCACATCTACAACCCTTTTATTAGCAATCGCGCCAATTTCTCTAATTTTCGTGTGTTAATCCCTATGGATCTGGCGCCCGAAGAACCCAAAGAAAATTTCACAAATAACTTATGAGGACCTCCGTATTGAGTTGGGAAACTATCACATATACTCACACCATTTTTTTCAAGCTCATTTCCACATCTACTGGTCTGTTTTTAGCAATCGCGTCAATTTCTCAATTTTTATATGTAGTAGCCCATAGATTTGGCGTCCGAAGCACCCAGCCAAAAATTTTCTCATAAACTTTATGAGGACCTTAATAATGTGTTGGGGATATACACATATACTCACACCATTTTTTCACGCTCATTTGGGCATCTAAAACCCTTTTTTCAACAATCGCGCTAATTCCTCTATTTTTTTCGTGTGTATAAGCCCTATATCTGGCGCCCGAAGAACCCAAAAAAATTTATGAGGACCTCTGTATTAAGTTGGGGAACCATCACGTATATATTCACACCGCTTTTTTCAAGCTCATTTTCACATCTGCAACCCCTTTCTTAGCAATCACGTCAATTCCTCTATTTTTCGGGTGTTAGCCCATGGATCAAGCGCCCGGAGAACCCAAAAAAAAAATTTCAAAAATTTCTATAAAAACCTCTGTATTGAGTTGGGGAACCATCGCGTATACTCACACCATTTTATTCATGCCCATTTCCGCATCTACAACCCTTTTTTTTGCAATCGCACCAAACCCTCTATTTTCCGTGTGTATTATTAACCCATGGATCTAGCGCTTGTAGCACCCTAAATTTCATTTCACAAAAGACTTTATAAGGACCTCCGTATTGAGTTAGGGAACCATCATGTATACTCTCAGCATTTTTTTCATGCCCATTTCTGCATCTAAGCCCCTTTTATAGCAATCGCACCAATTTCTCTATCTTTTGTGTGTATTAGCCCATGATTCTGGTGCCTAGAGAAGCCAATTTTTTTTTATGAGGATCTTCGTATTAAGTTGGGGAACCATCACGCATAATCACACTATTTTTTCACGCCCTTTTCCGCATCTAAACCCCTTTTTTTAGCAATCGCGTCAATTTCTCTATTTTTCATGTATATTAGCCTATGAATCAAGCGCTTAAAGCACCAAAAAATAATTTCTCAATAAACTTTATGAGAGCCTCCGTATTGAGTTGGGGAACCATCACGTATACTCACACCATTTTTTTCACTCCCATTTCCACATATACAGCCCCTTTTTTTAGCAATCGTGCAATTTCCTCTATTTTTCATATGTATTAGTCCATGGATATGGCTCCCGAAGCACATTAAAAAAAATTTCTCAAAAAACTTTATGAGGTCCTATGTATTGATTTGGGGAACCATTGGAACACCCCAGAATTTTTTTTGAGCTAAGACTCGAACCATTCATCGTAGAGAGTGAGATTTTTGCAACGAATTTAAAATTTCTTGAGTATTAAGGTTACTAGATGTAGTACCTTGAGTTCCAAGAAGAACTGAAGAGAGTTCATTCAAGTCATTCCTAAATTTTTCTTAAGTTTTGGGTCGACTTCAAACGACCATAACTCCTAGTACAGGATGAGTAAGGTGAGCTACAAGATATAAAATTGAAGCTTTTGAGTCGTCTTTCCAACGCCACCGAGTTTGATAAATTCCTAGCTCTGAGTAAAAAGTTATGACTGATTTACTAACGATGCGCAAACCTGGCAGCAGCTCCGCGATGGCTCCGCAACGCGGAGCCAATACGAACCTCACTGCCTGGTGAAAAATAATTCTGAATCCCAGCTAGTTTTAACTATTTCTTAAATGGTATTTTAGTCCTAAAAACCCTTAGGAGGTCATCCAAATTGCCCTAAACGTGTAGAAAATCAGTTTTTCATAAATCAAAACCCTCTCATCTACTCCAAAGATTCTCCGCTCAAGGGATTAGAGAAACGTTAAGGCTAGGGTTCATCTTTCAAGATTTTTCCTTCAAGTTGCTTCAAGAAGATGGTTCCTTTAGGTATGTAAGCTTCCATAGTGTTGGGTTTGTTCACCCACACGCCAATCATGTAAATTTCAGCGTTAAGATCGTTCTACAAAGTTGAAAATTTGATGTTATTGATATGTGTTCTTGAATTTGCTTTCATTCTTGACTTGTGCTGAGATTTAGGAGTTCTTGAGATTATTGTTTTGATTTATAGAGTAGTTTTGAGTTAGATTCTTGTGTACATGTGTTGGTTATCTGAATCTAAAGAAAAGTTGAGCAAAAGAATTGAATTTAGGCGATTTGGGGTTAGAAAACGAAGAATAGAAAAGTCGGGCAAATGGCACTTGGCTCCGCGTCTCGAACCTGCCTCCCCATTTCATAAAGTTGTCATCGCGTCGCGGAGAGGTCACGGACCTCTCTGCCTCAAAAATTATTTCACGACCAATTATTTTAATGTGTCTTCGCGTCGCGGACTAGCTTCCAAGCAGTGAATTCTGGATCTTCCCTCATTTTTACCTATCTAAAATAAATCCTAAACATCATGAGATCTTTACTATCACAAATCATAACCCTTGAATCCATAATTCAAATTGAAGGTAGAGTTAAGAGTTGAGTTTTTGAGAATTCTGCCGAACATTCTAAGAAAGTCCTTTAAGTCCTTTTGAGGAGTCTTCTACAATTTCTAATAACTTGTTCAAGACTCGAACAAGTGAGTACGAGTGAGGAGAATGTATTCATGAGTCTATTAATCATTACAGGATCCTTCATATCATGAACCATAACTCTTGAATTCATAATTCACATCAAAAGAGAGTTAGGAGTAAAGTTCAAGAAAGCCTTTGAGTTCAATTGTGAATCCTTTGAGATCCACCATCGATTTGAGTTAAGTTTTGTGGAAGTAATTCAGAGTATGAGAAGAGTCGTATACATGAGTTCCATATTGTTATGTAGATCATCGAGTGGAGTTGTTTCATGCCCATAACTCCGCATGAACGTTGTAAGTTAAGTATCCTTCAGAGAAGTGGTATCTTCAAGTTCTAAGCCTTTAAGTGTTAAGTTCCTAATCCCTTTTGAGAAGTATCTTTGAGTCCTTGAGTTGAATATTTCATGCTCATAATTTTGCATGAACATTATAAGTCGAACAGTCTTGAGATGAGAAGTATCTTTGAGTCATTTAAGTTGAGAACATACTCATAATTCCGCATAAACTCTGAGTTGAGCATTCTTGAAATGAATAGTATCATTGAAGTTCTTGAGTTCCAAGTATTTGAGTCTATCTATAGTTATTGAAAACCTTGCATTGAGTCGTTCAAGTCCATAATTCGGTGTGAACCATATTCTTAAGAAGTCTTTTACAAATGTTTTAACTTTGTTTTAAGACTTAAGTTTTGAGTTCAGTAAAGAGTAAAGTTGAAGTTCTTTTCTTCAAAAAGTATATGGGGACTAAGTATTCCCAAAGAGATTTAAAATGTTTTCACATTTAAATAAGAACGAAAACTGAGATTTCCAAAGAGCTTTCGAGATAGTTTTCATAAAAGAGTAATCGTTTTCTAAATGAAGCAAGAGAGGAAACTGAAATTTCCAAGATAGCCTTTGAGCTAAGTTTTGAGACAATTATCTCAAATCACAGAAAAAAGTTGTTTTTAAAACAGATGAGCTAAGTATATTTTTGGGAGTAGTATTAAGCACCGATATGGGGATGCGAGTTCACACTAACTCAAGTCTCCATAAACAATGTAGCCATCACGGGTAGAAAGGGTCATACTTTTTAAATGAATCATTTTCGCATAGACTAGTGGATCTACTAAGTTCAGTTAGGTCCTATACTGATGGTTGGTATAGGATGGTCCTTGGCAGCATGAGGTAAAGTGTTGTATCATCACTATAGCTCTTAAGTGATGGTTGTCGGTTAGAGAATCTCCCACTGAAACTATATTACTTTATTATATAAGTAAAGTTGAGTTTGTTATTGCATTTTCTTTAACGAACTAAGTTGCCTTTACTATTTTATAAATCTTTCCATATATTGCATGTGTATTGTTGCTTTATATTGAGTCGAGTATCTAGAGTTGAGTACCCAGAGTCGAATATCATATCTTTGAGTTGAGTGAGTTGACAAGAGGTAAGTATGTTCCTTTTATCAAGTTTCAAGCCTATGTTATGCTTTAGAATTCCCCTTACATGCTCTTACATTCCACGTACTGAGCCATTTGGCCTGCATCTTCTCATGATGCAGACGCAGGTATTCAGGATCATCAACATGAGCTTCGTTGATACATCCGAGAGTTTTGAGTTAGCTATGGTGAGCCTCCTTCTTCCGAAGGATTTCATTTACCTTTCAGTTATATCAGTTGTTAGGATGTCGTGGGTCTTGTCCCGACTTTCATCTTTATTAGTTAGAGGCTTCATAGATAGTTGTATAGTTGAGAATTTTGTATCATTTATTTTATTAAATGTTTTAAAGATTTAAGTTGCCTATTTTATGGCGAGTGAAATTATTTATTTTATTCAGTGTTTTCTTTTGAGTTAAAGCTTTGTATTTAAGTTTCCTGAATTTTTATTCAGTTTTAAACTCTGTATGCTTGAATCAATTTTCCGCTTGTAGTCGGCCAGGATGAGGATTCGCTTGGGGACTAGCAATGGTTCTCGAGTGCCGGTTACGTCCAGGGTGTAGGCTCAAGTCGTGACAACCATCACGTATATATTCACACCATTTTTTCACGCCTATTTCTGCATCTACAGTGCCTTTTTTAGTAATCGCGCAAATTTCTCTATTTTTCGTTGTATTAGCCCATAGATCTGGCGCACGGAGCACCCAAAATATTTTTAAAAAACTTTATGAGGACATCCGTATTGAGTTGGAGAACCATCACGTATACTCACACCATTTATTTCACGTCCATTTCTGCATCTACATCCCTTTTTTAAGCAATCGCGCCAATTCCTCTATTATTCGTGTGTATTAGCCCATGGATCTGGCGCTAGAGCAACCAAAATTTCTTTCTAAAAAAACTTTAATAGGACCTGGTATTGAGTTGTGCAACAAGTATACTCCCACCAATTTTTTCACGCCCATTTCCGTTATTACAGCCACTTTTTTAGAAATCGCGCTAATTCCTCTAATTTTTGTGTGTATTAGCCTAAAGATTTGGTGCTCGGAGCACCTCAAAAATTTTTACTCAAAAAACTTTATGAGAACCTCAGTATTGAGTTGGAGAACCATCACATATACTCTTACCATTTTTCACGCCCATTTTTGGATCTACAGCCCCTTTTTTTAGCAATCGAGCCAATTTCTCTAACTTTCGTGTGTATTGTCTATGGATCTGGCCCCCGGAGCACCAAACTTTTTTTCTTAAAAAACATATGAGGACCGCCGTATTGAGTTGGGGAACCATCATGTATATTCACACCATTTTTTTCATGCCCATTTCCGCATCCATAGTCCCTGTTTTAGCAATCGCGCCAATTCCTCTATTTTTCGTATGTATTATTATCCCATGGATCTAGCGCCCAGAGTACCCAAAAAAAAATTCTCAAATTTTTATGAGGATCTCTGTATTGAGTGGGGGAACCATCACGTATACTCACATATTTTTTTTAACTCCCATTTTCGCATCTACAACCCTTTTTTAGCAATATCGTCAATTCCTTTATTTTTCGTTTGTATTACCCCATGAATCTGGCACCTAGAGCACCCAAAAATAATTCTCAAAAAACTTTATGAGGACCTTCGTATTGAGTGGGAACCATCATGTATACTCACAACATTTTTTTCACGCCTATTTTCGCATCTAGAGCCCCTTTTTTAGCAAATGTGCCAATTCCTCTATTTTTCGTCTGTATTTGCCCATGGATCTGTCGTCCGGAGCACCCAAAACTTTTTTCTCAAAAAACTTTATGAGGACCTTTGTATTGAGTTGGGGACCATCACGTATACTCACACTATTTTTTATGCCCATTTCTTCATCTACAACCTTTTTTTAGTAATAGTGCCAATATCTCTATTTTTCGTGTGTATTAGCCCATTAATCTAATGCCCGAAGAACCCAAAAAAAAATTCTCAAAAAACTTTATGAAGACCTCTGTATTTAGTTGTGGAGCCATCACGTGTACTCACACCATTTTATTTACGCCCATTTTTGCATCTACAACTCTTAATTAGCAATCGCGTTAATTCCTCTATTTTTTGTTTGTATTATCCCATTAATCTTCCGTCCAGAGCACCCAAAAATTTATTCTCAAAAAACTTTATGAAGACCTTTGTATTGAGTTGAGGAACCATCACGTATACTCACACTATTTTTTCACTCCCATTTATCCATCTACAACTCGTTTTTTAGCAATCGCGTCAATTTTTCTATTGTGCGTGTGCATTAGCCCATGAATCTTCCGCCCAGAGCACCTAAAAAATATTTCTCAAAATACTTTATGAGGACCTCCGTATTGAGTTAGGGAACTATCACGTATACTTACACCATTTTTTCGCACTCATTTCCACATCTACAACCCCTTTTTTAGCAATCACGCCAATTTTTCTATTTTTCGTGTTTATAAGCCCATGGAACGGCCGCTCGGAGCACCCAAATTTTTTTCTCAAAAAGCTTTATGAGGACCTCCATATTGAGTTGAGGAACCATCACGTATACTCAATCCATTTTTTTCACCCCCATTTCTACATCTACAACCCTTTTTTTAGCAATCTCCTCAATTCCTTTATTTTCTGTGTGAATTAACTCATGAATCTGGGGCCCGAAGCACCCAATCTTTTTTTCGTAAAAAACTTTATAAGGACCTCTGTATTGAGTTGGGAACCATCACATATACTCACAATATTTTTTTATGCCCATTTTCGCATCTACAACCCTTTTTCTAACAATCGTGCCGATTCCAATATTTTTCTTCTGCATTTATCCATGGATCTGGCGCCCGGAGCACCCAAATTTTTTTTCTCAAAAAACTTTATGAGGACCTGCGTATTGAGTTATGGAACCATCACATATACTCACACCATTTTGTTCACGCCCATTTCTGCATTTGCAGCCCCTTTTTTACTAATTGCGCCAATTCCTCCATTTTTCATGTTAATGCCTATGGATCTGGCACACGGAGCACCCTAAACTTTTTTTCTCAAAAACCTTTATGAAGACCTCCGTATTGAGGTTGGAACCATCACATATACTCACACAATTTTTTTCACGCCCATTTCCGCATCTACAGCCCCTTTTTTAGCAATCCCGCCAAGTCCTCTATTTTTCGTCTGTAATTGCCTATGATGAATCTGTCGTTCGGAACACCCAAATTTTTTTCTCAAAGACCTTTATGAGGACCTCCGTATTAAGTTGGGGAACCATCACATTTACTCACACTATTTTTTTCACGCCCATTTCCGCATCTACAACACTTTTTTTAGCAATCACGCCAATTCCTCTATTTTTCGTGTGTATTAGCCCAGGGATCTAGCACCCGGAGAACCCAAAATATTTTTCTCAAAAAACTTAATGAGGACCTCCGTATTGAGTTGTGTACCACCACATATATTCACACCATTTTGTTCATTCCCATTTCTGCATCTACAACTCCTTTTTTGCCAATCGCGCCAATTCCTCTATTTTACGTGTGTATTTTCCTTTAGATCTGGCGCCTGGATCACTCAAATTTTTTTTCTAAAAAAACTTTATGAGAACCTCCGTATTGAGGTGGGGAACAATCACGTATACTCACACCATTTTTTTCAAACCCATTTTCGCATCTACAACCCCTTTTTTAGCAATCACGCCAATTCCTCTATGTGTCATTTTGTATTAGCCCATGGATCTGGCGTCCGGAGCACCCAAAATTTTTTTCTCAAAAAATTTAATAAGAACCTCTGTATTGAGTTGGGGAACCATCACGTATACTCACACCATGTTTTTCACGCCCATTTCCGCATCTTCAGCCCCTTTTTAAGCAATCGCGTCAATTCCTCTATTTTTTGTGTGTATTAAGCCCATAGATCTAGCATCCGGAGCACCCAAAATTTTTTTCTCAAAAAACTTTATGAGGACCTCCGTATTGAGTTGGGAACGATCACGTATACTAACACAATTTTTTTCACTCCCATTTCCGCATCTACGATCACGTATACTAACACCATTTTTTTCACTCCCATTTCCGCATCTACGACCCTATTTTAGTAATCGTGTCAATTCATCTATTTTTCGTGTGTATAAGCCATGGATCTTGCGCCCGGAGCACCCAATTTTTTTTTCTCAATAAAATTCATGAGGACCTCCGTACTAAGTTGGTGAACCATCAAGTATATTCACACCATTTTTTTCACGCCCATTTCCACATCTACAGCCCCTTTTATAGCAATTGCGTCAATTTCTCTATTTTTCGTGTGTATTAGCCCATGGATCTAGCGCCTGGAGCATCCAAAAAAAATTCTCAAAAAAACTTTATGAGAACCTTCGTATTGAGTTGGGAACCGTTACGTAAACTCACACCATTTTTTTCACGCCTATTTGTGTATCTACAACCCCTTTTTTAGCAATCGCGTCAATTCATATATTTTTTGTGTGTATTGCCCATGGATCTGGCGCTTGGAGCACCCAAAAAAAATTCGCAAATAACTTTATGTGAACCTCCGTATTGAGTTTGGGAACCATCATGTATATTCACACCATTTTTTTCACTCCCATTTTCTTATCTACAACCCTTTTTTTAGCAATCGCGCCAATTCCTCTATTTTTCGTGTGTAATAGCCCATAAATTTGGCGTCTGGAGTACCAAAAAAGATTTTCTCAAATTTTTTTATGAGAACCTCCGTATTGAGTTGGGGAACCATCACGTATACTAACACCATTTTTTTCACGCCCAATTCTGCATCTACAGCTCCTTTTTAGCAATCGCGTCAATTCTTCTATTTTTCGTGTGTATAAGCCCATGGATCTGGCCCCCGTAGCACCCAAACAAAATTTCTCAAAAAAATTTATGAGTACCTCCGTATTGAGTTGGGGAACCATCACGTATACTCACTCAATTTTTTTCATGCCCTTTTCCACATCTAATCCCCTTTTTAGCAATCTCGTCAATTCCTCTATTTTTCGTGTGTATTAGCCCATGAATTTGGTGCCCGGAGCAACCAAAATATTTTTCTCAAAAAACTTTATGAGAACCTTCGTATTGACATGTATCCCTATATATATGTATTTGGACACACCAAAATCTTGTAAGATTCGTAATATTACAACATAGTGTGCATCTGTATAGTTAGATTATACACTAGTGAGATTTATGTAAGTTATTCTTAACTAAATAGGTTTGGCCCATGAGCCGATTCCGGCCCGACCCTTATCAAGCCTCAAGGGTCAAGGACTTATATGGATCGGACTTATAAGCTTTAGTTTTAAATGAGCTTGAAAAATCCTATCCCAACCCTACCCAAATAAAAGATTGGATTGGACCGACCTCATGGGATAAGCCGATTAATTTTGACGACTCTATTCACATACTTTCGCTGTTATTTTAACAAGGTCAAATTGAGTAGTCCACATTTAGTCAAATATAAAGATATGTCTATCCTTAAGGTCATTATCTTATTAAGATTACTCCCTCCGTTTAAAAAAGAATAACTTACTTTCTTTGTTATTTATTTAAAAAAATGACATGTTTCCTTTTTCGGTAATATTTTGATTTTAAATTTCCATGTGATACATTTAAGATCACAAGATTAAAGAACATTTTGATATATTTGACATAAATTTAATTTAGGATCATAAAATTAAAAAATCTTCTTTATTTTCTTAAATCTCATATCAAGTCAAATTAGATCATTTTTCTAAAACGAGGAGAGTAATTAATAGTGGGCAATGGTCAAAGTGAGTCCTTGGTAGGTAAAT
The DNA here is from genome assembly GCF_000226075.1 of Solanum tuberosum. Lineage (NCBI taxonomy): Eukaryota > Viridiplantae > Streptophyta > Magnoliopsida > Solanales > Solanaceae > Solanum > Solanum tuberosum. Next base: position 668,821 of record NW_006239056.1, read on the forward strand.
GATCTTGGGCATAAAAAAAAATCCATCAACCATTATTAGGGGGGAAATGTTCTAGTTTTTTAAAAATAAGTTCTTCTTTAAGCATTTGTTGAGTCATGTATAACGGCGGCTATATTTGAACACCATATTATTAAATTCCCTATAATTAATAATATCCCAAAAATCAAATATAGTTTGTCAATTAATTCTCGATTAAATAATTTTAAATAAATTATATAGTTTAAATAGTGGGGTGAAGAGAATAACAAGATATATGGTATATATAATACTCTTTGTTATTTTGTTCATTTATGGAACAATTAAAGATTTATGAAAAATCAGATTCAAATAGATTCAATTTTGTAATACTGCCAAATTAAGAGTTCCTAGCTTAGAAGACAAATTATTATTAAAAATTGTACTAATACTGAGATTAGTTGATTACTAATTTGCCTTATTCTGTGAGATAAGTAAAGCTATTGTATTGATTCTTTAATTTATTTTTTTAACTTCGAAGTTAATAATAGAAAATTTAACATTTATATGAGATTAATTAACTAGAACCATCATATTTAAAACTATTAATTGTTTCATTTTTAATATGCTTTACTTGTAAGAGTTAAGATATAATATCTTGATATGGCGGATTGATACAATACCTTGAATTAATTGTTTGATAAATCATTTGCGTTCAACTCAACAAACGAGTCATAACTCAACCAAATAAAAACAAATTGTAATTGATTTTGCCAACCTACATTACATCATGATTAAGCAAGTCATGGATAATGCAACTTTAATAGTTAATCAACTACTAGCTTAATTATTTGATCTTTATCAAAAAAAAAACGTAAATGATTTTATTATTCCTTTATCTATTAAAATAATTGCTTTTGGTGAAGTGTAACACAACAAATTTTGACATGGTCAATGTCATATTCTTATACATTTTGCTTTGCTTTTATTTCTTATTTATTACTTACTATAATTAAAAAAAAACATTTATCATATAAATCCAATGGGTTTATATATATGTATTTTTTTTTCTTTTTTATAAGAGTCTAAACTAAAATAAACATAGAATCCCAGTAAACGTCAGGATTCCTAGAGTCCTTAATCATGCCATATTTATGGAATTAACATTCTTACACGACTTAACATTTGTCCTCTCCACAGTATTAGATATGACACTTTAATTTAATTTGATTATATATCACTGAACGATTATTGATTAAAATTAAAATCAAATCAATTTAATCATTTCAAACTCGTTTATCTGAAATATTGACTTTGGAAATGGTATCACCTGTCCCCACAGATCACAAATATCATACTGAAGTTATGAGAAAGGGTAAAATGGAGAAAACATGTAGAAATAATAATTAAAAAAAAAAAAAACAATCGATAGGATCATTACATATATATATATATATATATTAAATAGTCTCATATGCTCAATAAATTGTTTTAAGAAACAATTGTTCCAAGTTTAAGCAATGTTAATTTAATCACATCTGTCGAAATAGGTTCATCTTCGTATATTATTTATCATTACATTAAAAGAATTCCAGAATATTGTCGCTAAAGATTTTCACTGATTTTTAGTATTAGAATATACGAATGATTTTGTGTTTATTTTTCATAACATGGATATTGTTTTTTGAAAAATCACAAATGATGTCGATAAAGGTTTTATTTTTACGTCATATATAAATGCATAAAATGTGCATGACGGAGTGATCTTTCCCTCTTATGAAAGTCAGTTGTGTAGTAGGAGATTCAAGTTGAGAAGTAAATTTGATGTTTTTCGTAATAATATTGGATGATTTTAATATTGATAGTACATGTATATTGATTTTAGAAAATTAGGATGTAATTGAAAATTAATTATCATATTTTTGTTGAAAAAATGAGCTTTAGTGGCGACTTTTAGTTGCCTCTAAGTGAATCCTAGCTAATTGACAACACTTAGGTGGAAGAATTAGTCCCACTAACATTTTGAGTTTTTAACTCTTGAAGGTACTTGTGTTCTCTTGGGATAACAACAGAGGCACTTTTTATCCTAAATGGAGGATAATAACAATCTATTTCAGATCGTGCAAAGACAACTTTGACCATTTTTCGTTAAAATAATTTAAATTAGAATAAATTGATCTGGTTGTTTCATTAGTAGCTTTGACATTAATGTTTTAGGGAGGAAAGGAAGTTCAATATGTTCCTTCTCAACCAGAAGGCAGCATTTTACATGTTATTACACTTTCCATATCCAAAACTATGATAGCTTACTTGATAAAATACATACTATTGAGTCAATTTTTTTTAAAGAATAAAAGGGAATATAATCATATAAAAATAAAAACAACAAGATGCATTCCCTATTCTATTGGAGATTCAACTAATACATTTACAGCTCAGTTGATAGCTATTAATTGGCTGGATTGGATTTTATTTTTTTTATATTAGTAGTAATAGCTAATTAGCACTAGAATGACATTTTTATTTTTTAAAAAATAAATACATAGGATACTTGATCATGTATCCTAATCAATGTCTAAAAGTTGTTAAGAATTGAAGATATTATGGCACGTCCCATGACTTACCTTGGTGTTATATGGCTGGCCAGGTATTATATATGTTGTTAATTATTAATCAATATAATCCAAAGGAGTTGCTCGCACCTGATATTTATATCAAATCAATAAATATCAGACACACACGTGTACTCGTTCATACATATATTTATCACTTATACATGGTCAAATGAAATACATATACATATTTTCACTTTAATTAGTCGATCATAACTACGACTAAGGTTAAATTTTGTTTCATTTGATATTAACACTAGATGCAGAGTAATTTTTATCATAATAATATACACCACCTCCCCACCCCCCAAAATTATTATTTTTTAAAAATCCCACACTTTTCCTTGCCTTCTCAATTACCTGACATCAGAACAAGAATGTGTTCAAACTAGTACACTATAAATAAGGAGACAAATCTAAGTCTTATCTAAGTAAACACAAAGAGTTTAGCAGTCAAAGTGAGTAAAAAAGAGAAAAAAAAAATGGAGAATCAACAGCAAAATCAAGTGGTTGGAGGAAGCAAGAGAATTGTGGCAGTAACTGAGAGTACATTACCTTCTAATAATGATCATCATATTGAGCATCAGGTTAGTAAATATCTTTAATCAAACCACTAGAGGTCTCGAGTTCGAACTCTGTCGAACAAAATCTTGAAAATATTTGTCATCAAAAATTAAAGAGTTGTCTAATTATGTAGAAACATGGCTGGAAAAACTTCTTTGCATATGTGGGGCCAGGTTTCCTTGTTTCCTTGGCATATCTTGATCCCGGAAACTGTAAGTCACTTATTATATTTATTTTTTCGTGCCTGAAATTTTAGGCACGAACTCACATAAATAATTCATGTGGATTTTTTGTTTTTAGTTTTTTTTTCTCACGCTTTCCTAGAGCTCGCTCCTTCTTTGCTTTCTTGATGATTAATAAATTCACAATCTTAAAGTTGGAGCTGAAGGGTGCTTACCATCTGAGTAACCCTTCGTGTCAACTTTTTGACTTTAGTTGTTCTAAACTAACTTGTTATTAATATTACAGTGGAAACTGATTTGCAAGCAGGAGCAAACCATAGATATGAGGTAAGCAAAAATAAGAAACTTTTGTATGCCCAAAAAAATTAATTAGCTAATAGAGATATATATGTCAAATAATTATTTGTTTCTTAAATTGTCAGCTTCTTTGGGTGATTCTCATTGGATTGATATTTGCTCTTATTATTCAATCACTTGCTGCTAATCTTGGAGTAAGCACTGGTAAGTTATAAGTCAAAACATTAAGATCTCCTTTACTCTTAACCAGAGGTCTTAGATTCGAGCCCTGGGTATGGAGAAAATCATATTGGGAGCAACATCCACGAATGAGCTCTGCAATGCGTGCTTCTAATTTAGTCGGAGTTCCAACGTGGATTCCGGACACCAACTTTAAAAAAGATATATGATTTTAAAAAATATTTTTTGCAGGGAAACATTTATCAGAATTATGCAGGGCTGAATATCCAGTATTTGTTAAGTACTGTCTATGGTTGCTAGCTGAAGTTGCTGTCATAGCTGCAGATATTCCTGAAGGTAAAACACTTGTTAACCCTTTTTAATTATTTAATTAAAACATATATATACCTTTTAATTAAATTAAAATGGAAATTAATTATTGAGTTATTATAGTGAAATTCATCAATAATGTTCTGTAAAATAGAAATGATAAAAGTTTAGTTTACTTATCACAATAATGTTGTATACTAAACTTTTGTCTTATATAACATAGAATATTTTATTTTTTTAAGTTTTTGAATTATTACATGAATATATATACACATATTTCTATATTAATAATATATATAAGGTCATTATTTTATATAACTCTTTTTTTAATAATTAATTTATGTGTTTCTGCCGGCAGTGATTGGGACAGCATTTGCTCTAAATATATTGTTCCATATTCCTGTTTGGGCTGGAGTTCTTTGCACTGGTGTTAGTACTCTTCTATTCATTGGCCTGCAGAGATATGGGGTAAGTTTTAATCTATATCTTTTAAACCCGTTCGGAGTCGTTTGGTGGGAGGTATAAGAAGAGGCGTATCTAGGATTTCGAGATAATGATATGGGTGCATTATTACAAAAAGAAAAAGAAAATAAGACAGATATAAGATTTCAATTTCTAACTTTACTTAGAGAGGTGCCAGTAGCGGAGCCAGAATTTTAAATACGGGGGTTCAAAATCTAAAGAAATAGACACACGAAGTAGTCGAAGGGGGTTCGACATCTACTATATCTACCTAACAATTATTTTAACCATGTACAAATAATATAATTTTTCGCCGAGGGAGTTCGACATCTACTATATATTAGTGATAAGAGAAGTTATCTCATTTATATAATGGAATAACTTATCGCAAGATAACTTATCTCGAAATTAATAATATCAGAATAACTTGTTTTCAACTAAACAATGTTTTACTTTTTAAAATTATAATAATTTGAAGAAAACGAAATAAAATTTCGACTTTTACAATAAATATTTTTTATATATCAAAAATTTATGTTAAAACATCACACTTGAGATTGAATCTATGGACCTAAATATCAAGTGTAGTGAATAACTTCTAGGTGACCATAATAAGTGTCCACTTGCCTTTAACATACCGGCCCCTTACAAAAATACTAACTTCTAGTTGGATTATTATTTTTTAGATATTTTGACTAAACTACTTTAATTTATTATATCATAGAGTATTGGAGTAATTTAAAAGCCTCATTAGGGATATGTAAATAAGGATAATTTTGAAAAATAAAGCCAACTCTTTTTTTATCATGTAAACAGACACTTATTTTAGTATATAAGTAAATATTCAAGTCAATTACCTAAACCACTCAATAAGGTATCTAAATAATTGAATATTGTAGTAATTATACATATGTTCAAGCAAACTTATTAAATATTTTATTTATAATATTTAAAAATTAAAACAATACAACGTGTACGTAATCCCATTAGCTAGTTATAATTGTTCTTTATCATTTGCATTATCTCCTTGGTTGTATTCTGATCTAGTCATTTTATAAATATATTTTTAATAAAATAGTGAAAAATTTATCATTAGTAATTAAAAAATGGAGGGGTCAAATATATGTTATTGTTCATATTGATTAGAAGGTACTAAAATTAAATACAAAAAGTATAGGAAAAACATTTTGTCTAGTTGTTGTTATTTATATAATTGTTTCTAAGAATCTTACTTTTGAAAAAATGAATTTAAACTAGCTGACTTAATAACAAACCATATTCTTTTTGTCTTGTTAGACTAAAGTTTTTACTAATTAATTAATTAAATTTTTTATATGCAGGTTAGGAAGTTAGAATTGTTAATAGCAATTCTAGTGTTTGTAATGGCAGCTTGTTTCTTTGGAGAAATGAGTTATGTAAAACCTCCTGCTAATGAATTATTTAAAGGAATGTTTATTCCTAAGCTCAACGGTGACGGAGCCACCGCTGATGCTATCGCCTTGTTGGGCGCCCTCGTTATGCCGTACGTTTTCATAACTAATTCTACGTTGTTTGATTGGATATCAGATATCAAATATCAAATTTAGTTACTCATGCTTATCATTTATTTTACAGACATAATCTCTTTCTTCACTCTGCGCTTGTACTATCTAGAAAGATACCTAACTCCGTTCGTGGCGTTAATGTAAGTCTAAAATCCTTTTTTATAAATGGGAAAATTATGTTTTTAGTCCTTGTACTATTACGTAATTCATCTTTTAGTCCGTTTGTTATTAAATATAGCACATTTAACCCTTAAAAATAATATGGATGTGTTTAGGTCCAATTACTAATAGGGCTCAACTAATTCAAGATTTCTGATTACTCTGATATCATATTGAATTTTGTTATCATCTTATCTAAAAGTTAAAATGTTAAAATAAAAATGTAGGTTTATTTATTTATAACAAAATTTGAAAAATTAATTAATGTTGAATTTTGCAGGACGCATGTAAATTCTTCTTGATAGAGAGTGGTTTCGCACTGTTTGTGTCCTTCCTAATCAATGTGGCAGTTGTGTCTGTGTCTGGTACTGTTTGTGGAGCTGACAATCTCTCAGATCAGAATAAAGAAAGTTGTAGTGACATTACATTGAACTCTGCTTCTTTTCTTCTCAAGGTTTTAACCACAATCCCTTAATTTAATTATTTTTTCTCTCTAAAATAATCATTTAATTAGAACAAACTAATTATAAAAGTTTTAATTTTAATTAACAGAATGTACTTGGAAAATCAAGTTCTACTGTTTATGCCATTGCATTATTAGCCTCAGGACAAAGCTCTACCATTACTGGTACTTATGCTGGCCAATTTATCATGCAAGTAAGTCTCGAAATTTTAATCCATCCTGTTTAGTAGAAAGAAATAGAGTGATATAAGTTTTTTTTTTGAGAGTTCAAGTAACTTTTTTATTGTTGTTTTTAATTAGATTACTGAATAATGTCTAAGTATCATATTTTTTTTTGTAAATTATATAGGGATTCTTGGATCTTAAAATGAAGACATGGTTAAGGAACTTGTTTACTAGGCTTATCGCCATTACTCCAAGCCTTGTTGTTTCAATTATCGGAGGACCATCAGGGGCCGGAAGGCTAATCATCATTGCTTCTGTATATTTTACGACCCTTAATTTTTTTTAATTTTTTTTTTTACCTTTGCGTATCGAAAAAGTTAATTTTTTATGGACATTTTTCAGATGATACTTTCCTTTGAACTTCCATTTGCTCTCATTCCGCTACTCAAATTCAGCAGCAGTTCCACTAAGTTGGGACCACACAAGAACTCAATTTATGTAAGTTTATACCACAAGTTGTTTTTCAAAATAAGCGAATTTTGAAAGTTTAGTCAAACTAACTAACATATCTTTTTTTTTTTGGAATATCTAGATTATCGTGATCTCGTGGGTTCTTGGACTAGGCATCATCGGTATCAACATCTACTACCTTAGCACAGCTTTTGTGGGTTGGCTTATAAGCAACAATTTGCCTAAAGTTGGAAATGTGTTGATTGGGATCGTAGTATTTCCATTGATGGCTATATATATTCTATCTGTGATTTACCTTATGTTTCGAAAAGATACAGTCGTGACCTACGTTGATCCAATCAAAGATGATCATATGGAAAATGGAACAAACAATATGGAATTAGTAGATCGTGTGCCTTATAGAGAGGATCTTGCTGATATTCCATTGCCACAATAAGTTTTTTCATTTGTTGTAATTCACTTCAATTTTCACTCTTAATTTTGTATTTGATCTAATAATGAAATTATAATGTTGCTTGTGTCATGGTGCAACATGAAATTCCTCAAATTTTGGTTGCACAAATCTTGAATATGTTAAACCTTCGACTTCAACTAAGCAATCAATCTCTTACATCCAATTTCATTTCGCGTCATAACAATTTTTATTAGAATAACTTGGTTTTATGGTTATTTTTCGTTGTATCGTTACCACCAAGCACACATATTTTTTTCTCTTAAGTTTTTTGCTATTTATGTGCTTAAATATTTTTTTATTTGCCACATCAGTTATTTAGGTAATATTAATAAATTTAGAGGATAAAAAATTAACGAAATAATTTGAGAAATCCCTATATTTTACTCCATCGATTCATTACTTTGCCAATTGAATCAAATGAAGTCAATTACGAAGGTTTGTTATTTTGCTTAAAAGATTACCGTAAAATTAAAATGTTAAAATAGATTTGAAATTTTATATATAAAAAAAAAAAAGGAAAAAAGAAGAAGAGAACAAGGAGCAAATTACCCAATCGTTCCTTAGTACCTCCATTGTGCGGGCATTGTGGTGCGGGGCGGGTAGATTTAAGATTGTGCCGAGCGGATGGAAGTGAGCTTTTTAAAAATGAATTCAAATTCTTATCCTATTAAATTAATACAACTTAATAAAAATGAATTTATTTTATGAATTCTATTTTTAATATCAAATTTAACAAAAAAAAAAAAAATATTAAAAAAATTATACGAGACAAGTTTATGCGAGACGGATCTATGAAAAAGAGTACGGGAGCGAAAAATGGAAAAAATTGTCATGCGGAACTGGAGTTATTAAGCTCAACCCGCCCCGCCCCGCCCTGTCCAGCCACATTGCCATCCCCAGTGCGAGTTCTCTGCGTTTCCATAGATGCTAGCAGTAAGAACTCTCTCAATCATGAAGAGACCAATAACCATGGCTTCAACCCCATCAACTCCACCATCTCCACAATCTCTCCCTTCCAAAACCACATCTTTGAGAACTTCCAAAAAACCAAGAAATATTCTAACAAATCCAATCCCAGAAGAAGATCCCAAATGGGTACCCCTCAACTTATCAAGATCAGAACTTTACTTGCCCCTCACCTTCCCAACAGGCCAAACCTTCAGGTGGAAACAGACAGGACCCATTCAGTATACTGGTGTTGTTGGTAGGTCCCACTTGGTTTCACTGAAGCAGCTTGAAAATGGTGATGTTGGGTACTATTTCCATTACACTACCTCTGACTCTGAATCATCTGCTGCTAAGGTAGCCCTTCTTGATTTTCTCAATGTGGGTATTTCTTTAACTGAGGTTTGGGAGAGTTTTAAGGCTTCTGATAAAAGATTTGCTGAATTGGCTGTCCATTTGGGGGGTGCTAGAGTACTGAGGCAAGACCCTATTGAGTGTCTTATTCAGTTTATTTGCTCATCTAATAACAATATCAAAAGAATTACTATGATGGTTGATTTTATTTCATCATTGGGGAATTATTTGGGAGCTGTTGGAGGTTTCAAGTTTTATGAGTTTCCTTCACTGGAAAGGTTGGCAATGGTTTCTGAACAAGAGCTAAGAGCTGCTGGTTTTGGTTACAGGTATGCTTTTTCCCAATCATGGTGGTTTCTGAGTTTTGTTTTTCTTTAAATCATGTATCCTATGATATGAATATGCCTCTTATATCTTCTTTCTTTTATATAACTGTTGTGTCTGGGCCAGTCCCATCAGGTACCGCATAACTTTGTCCAACAAGTCTTAAGACAGATGAAAGAGAGAACTTATTGAGCGGTTAGATATAAAAAATGTGAAATTTGAAAAAAAAAATGTTGAAATTGGTGTTTGGAAACTGAAGTTGTTTTTGAATTTTTGTGAGTGATTTGGAGTGAAAATTGTGAAAAATAGAGCTTTATGGAGTTTTTTGAATTCCGGAAAAATTAACAATTCTATTTCCAAACAGTTTTCGGAAAAAAAGCGAAAAATATCCTTGGCCAAATGGGCACTTAGTATTTTTGTCTTTGGTGGGAGTTGAATTTGAAACCTCATGGTTCTTAATCCACTTCATTGACCACTAGGCCAGACCTGTGGGTGCGAATAGGCCCTTATGTCTTTCTTGGGAATGTACAAAATTATACATATAGAAGGGGTGTTGTTGGTGTATGGAACTGCAGTGACATTGATGAGTTTTATCTCAAACGAATTGATGTGACGAAGTCTTTATGAAATCTATCAAATCCCATTAAGTTTCCTTTTCCCTCTATTTTAGTTTCAAACTCTCACTAAAGAAGTGCATGTATTTTCAGATACTAAGATTTCTAGTGGCTTTGAAACACTATTTGGCATTACCTAAATCTGCTTGGTTAACAATATGGTGATGAATTATTCCCAAAGCCTTTTAAAATGGTATCAAATGACAGATGATGTGATACATCCTATATCTTCAACTTTTGGGTTGATTCATCTTTCCGATTCCATTGCATTTTCACTTCGGGCAATTTTGACAGGAACTTGAGTATTTTGTGTAGATGAGAACACTTTCAACTTTCTAGTTATTGTTGAACTGATGTCAATTTATAGTTATATTTAATAACTCTCTCCATAACGCTCCTAATCTTGTATTGAATGATTAGGGCTAAATATATAGTTGGTACTGTGAAAGAACTGAAATCAAAGCCTGGTGGAGGTATGGAGTGGCTTGCTGCACTTCGCAAAGTCGATCTTCCTGAGGCCATTGTTTCACTGTGCTCTCTACCTGGCGTTGGTCCTAAGGTCGCAGCATGTATTGCTCTCTTTTCTCTAGATCAGCACCATGCTATTCCAGTTGATACTCATGTGTGGAAGGTTAGCTTTCAAAAGCTTTATATTTTCTTGTTGTCTAAGAGATCACAAACATCTTCTGACATATGCATTTTCCTTTGATTCCATACAAGTCACAAGATATAAGATATGCTTTCTTATAAATATTTCAAATTAAGATAAACCTAAAGAAGATTATTATTATTATTATTATTGTAGTAGTAGTTGCTGTTCCTTTCTTGTTTGATATGTTCCCAAGACCTCTATTTTGTTACGAAAAGAGTATATAGATGGGACTAATGAGTTCTTTCTTAAAAAATAAAGGGGAGAGGACTGAAAAAATAATGAGGAGAGTTGAAATCTATTAAATTTTGTAGCAGATTGTTGGTGTGAATGATTATTTATGGATGAAGGTTGTGCAGCTTTTGAACTTATTCACTTCATTGTGGAGATCCTTTTTCCTAGATGTTGTTATGCTCATCTGTTCATTTATATTTATTTCATGCCTACTCTGCGTGCTTCTCTTTACCACTATATTAAGTAATTAAATGTGTGTTTTCTCTACCAACTTAAGTTTTTAGACGAGATGATCAAATGATTTTAACATGGTATCAATGGCACAACCAAGTGACCAACGATCCTCGTTTGTTGTGTTCTCAATAGTGGATCCCCCATATTCCATGCTTTAGTTGTCTAGTACTAATGTATTGGGAGAGAGGGGTTAAGTCCCATGTTAGTTGAGCAAATGGGTTGTCTTATGGTCTCCTATGATCTTGGAAAATCCTTCCTGTATGAGCTAGCTTTTGAGATTGAACTAGGTCCAATGTCCATCTATTCACATGGTATCAGAGCAGGCAGAGATCCTGAGTTCAAATTTCACTGCCACTTGGAAAGTAAAAAATATTTCATGGGTTCGGCCAATGAAGAAGAATTAGGGCCACACATGAGTGGGCGTATTACAATATAATTAAGTAATTAAAACTTGCTCTCTCTAACAATTTAGGCTTTTAGATGAGATATCACACACTTCAACAATTATCTATTGTGTATGTTTCTCCAGAAGAAACTTTTTCCTATACCAACCAAACAAAGCAAAAATATTCTTCACAGTAATCACAGTTTAGCAGTTGGTTAACTATCCGTAATTTGGTTTTGTAGCTAACATTGTCTTACCGAGTATGAAGTTCCCTTCATGTAAGGAAAATAGGAGCCTGCATATTGATAGTTTCTAACCTATTCTTTCTTCTTAAATGAGCACCAACTTTTGGTTTATGTCCTTAAAAAATTTCACTTATTCCAGGAAAAGAGTTAAGATGTAAACAGCTTGGAGCTTTACTGTCTGTCATAGTGCCAGATTCTTGAGGAAGCAAATGGTTTTGGGGATGCTTTTTTCCTGAAAGGAGTAGCTTGTTCGGTTACCAATGAAGTGAAAATATGAGTTTATAAATGATGCAAAATTCTTTTAAAAAAAAATAAAAATGATGCAAAACCCATACTTATAAATGATGTAAGGATTCATCCCAACAGGTTATGCATACTTTCTTTTCTTTTTGGTGTAAGGAGGATTTTATAAATGATGCGAAATCCATACTTAGCCTCTTAGAATCCCTATAAGATTGGACTGGGTTTTTTCTTCTGCTTTCTGATCACCTGTAATTACTTCAGCATTCCCTTAGTGCTGCTTTTACGACACAATTACCCTTCTCAAAAAAAGAGAGAGGAAGAAAACACTGGATGCAGGAAAAAGTGACAATTGAACCAATTACGGTAGCGGGAGTACTATGAGTAGCACATCGCAGTTCTCCATGATGTATGCTGGCCCGGATTCTGCTATTACCTAATTTGATCAACTGTTCCCTGCTACATGTATTGAGATATTGACATGCAAACATGCTTCTCTCTTTGCTCTTTGAAGTTACTTAAATTTCAGAAAATGTACTTCTGTTCATATCTGTTATTATCATTTTCAACATTTCTTCTTGATCTTTTGCTAGATTGCGACCAGGTACCTCCTCCCTGAACTGGCAGGAACCAGTCTTACGCCTAAACTTTGCAATCGTGTGGCTGATGCTTTTGTGAGGACATATGGGAAATATGCTGGTTGGGCTCAAACTCTGCTTTTCATTGCGGAACTACCTTCACAGAAAGCACTGTTGAATTCTACGGAAGAGAAGTCTCCTAATTCTAAAAAGAGAAAACTGGGTGGGATCACAAAGGTCCCCAAAGAATGATATGTCATGCTTGTGTTTTCATGCTCGAAGTTAGATTTAATCTACGTGCAGAGCTGATGAAAACTGTTCTTTCTAGTTCTCACCATCCAAGGTATCAAAAACATCTCAGAAGATTTTTCATCTAGAATTGCTGAGATTTTCAGTTTTATGGATGTTAAAGTTGAAAAGAATGTATATTGCTTAGAAAGTGATTGTACATGAAATGTTTGCATTACCCTTCTGGTTTGCTGCATTTTATCGTATTTTACTTTTTGTTAGTTTATATTAATGATACATATATATTTGAAGATTTCTACTTGACGAACTGTTAAGTTAACTAGCACTTTTAGATTCTTAAACATCTAATAGAAGATGCTGCTCTTCCTCCTAGGCCGGAAGGAAAAATACATTGGTTATTGGTGATGGAGAAATTCTAATTATCTGCATTCATGGCACCTGTTGCTTCTTGAGGTTTTTTGGCAATTGATAATGGCAAATATTAATTAATTGATAGTTCCTTTGCAGGCATGGCAAAAAGCATCTAGCTGGTGAGCATTTTGCATGAAGTCACTGTTCCATAATTATTTAATTGGTGGCGACTTACAGCCTAATTTTGTAAGTAGGGTCTTCGTTATTCTGTTTCGTTAGTTCCAATTTGAACGTTCAGGTTGCTAAAGTTTCACATATTTGAAATGTGTACGACTTCCTTCTGTAAGAATGTATTAATTTTCATCAACTATATGTTGTGTGTTAAATTGGTTAAAGGCTTGAATTTGCATTTGCTATCTGTCTGATTACTTCCATTTTCTCCCACTTTTGTCGTAATTGTTCTCTTGGAAATTAATAGGACATAAAGGTCGTCAATAAAATGCCCGATTGATTTTGAAACCATTTCCTTCACTTGTTCTATTTTTGTTCATTAAAAAGATACAGGAACTTAGGCAGTGAAAGACGTGAAAATAGGAAGCTGAAAATTTCAATTGAGACCTTTTCATCTATGCAATTGAACTTCAACTAGATGATAATATCAATGTGCCTGCATTTGATTGAATCAATAACCTGTGTAAAGATATAGTTCTGTACTTCTACATTCCTATGATTTGAACATTTATATGGAAATCACGTCTGAGCTTCACCCAAACAAAGAATGGTCAACATTGTTCTTTTATCCTCACGGAGCATCAATTGCCAGTCTTATGGACACCTTATTATGTGGATCTCCCAAAGTATTTATGAGTGAGGGATGGTAAATCTCTTCATCCCTAGACAAGCCTGGAAAAGTCATATTAGAAAAATGTAAATAAAGCGAAATGATAGGGCAACGACTAACTTGATACGACACTTAATACAATGATAGTCTTGACTTTTGATCGACATGCTTTTGTTTGGTTGGCATATAGTTGAATTTGGAACAAGTAAGCATATTGGGTCGTAGTTCTTGACCTATCACAGTGAAAAGTGTTTGTAAATTTGTGGGGAGGAAATGCAAATCCTACTAGACATGCATTTAATTTGGTCTTTCAGTTATTTAATGTGTATACTTTCAATAATTAACTTTCTTTCTAAGGGTATTTCAGTCTGAAGATGTTAAGCAAATGTTGATTAAGCTAAAACTAGTACTAGTCAATCTGTATATGTATTAACAGTTGATAGACACACATTACAATATCGACATCAAATATTAGATCTTTTAAGAGAACCTCTGAGAAGAAAAAAGCAAATCTGGAAAAGATTAGTTTTTGTTTAATAAAAGTGGTGCAACAGTGTTGATAGATTCTTGTGTTTTAGTTAGCAGAAGTATTAAAAGACATAATGTCCATCTTCCTGTGGTATTAGTTTCGGCCAATTTTGAATCTTGAAATTGTGGCTCTGTACCACAATCTTCTTGATAGATTCCAGTCTAGGAAGAGTGATAAAATTATAAGAAGGGAATATTGGTTCAACAATAGAAATGAATGCCTCAGGTAGAAATCACACTTCCTAAGTGTTAAAAATTGATATATTGGATTATTGATCTGTGACTTATCATGGAATTTGTTTTTTGAAGAAATTCTACATATGGTGTTCGTTGACTTCTTTCATCAATTGGATTGTCTGTTTTTGGTCAACATGTTATTCCTTCATATCTTGAAAATGTCTTTGTTAAGAAGATATAGTTCATAGAGGTAATAACTTGGTAACAAAAAAGGAATAGAAGTTTACTTTCTCAACGACGGCTTTGTGACTGAAATAGTATCTACGGTGATGTCAAGAGGATTGCCAGTTTCCTCTTCGAATAAGACTAATAAATTGTCCCCTGGTTGGAGAAATGATCTTGGAACATGGTACCTGGAAATGAACAATTTTAGTTGCTGGGGGTTTAGTCATTAATTACTAATGTATAAACTTTCGTGGATAAACAAGAGTGCATGAGATCTTTTAAGTGAAGAGGTTTATTAAGTAGATACGAGATAAGATCTGCTGGTTCTGAGATGACCTGCTAATACTATAAATAACACATGGTGAAGATAGATGGGTTCTAATGTGGCCTTATTATTCTATGAATAACGTATACTGAAGATCTATATTAATCATAGTTATTTAGTACAAAAAAGTTTGTACAAAGTATCACTCTGTGTTAGTGTCACCTTAACATACCAAGTTTGTGATGGAATGCCTGCAAGCGTTCGAAATGAGACCCAATATCGGCCGATGCTTTGTCCATTAACCCAAGCCTCACCTTTTCCCATGGAGCCAAGGTTTAATGCAACAGGATCATCACCCTTGGGTGCATCAAACACTGACTGGCAAATTGCAATCAATCAATATATCATAGCTTGAGTAAAATAACAAATATATTGGAATATGTAAGAGCTGTTTGTAGCATTGCAAACCGAAACATAAGCACATATATAATTGCTGAGGATCTCTTGGTCTCTTAAACAAGTAGCACTACATGATATAGAAAAAAGGTATCCGGAAAGGATCCATAGACTTACCTTGTACCATGTGAGCGGTTGAGAAGAGCCTAAGCTGCTCCAATTAACACTCTTTGATTCTTCTAATGAGTAAATCTGTAACTTCTCCCCCAATAATCCAACCTTCAGAAAATGTTTTATACTGATGTAAGCTTAATTAGAAATTGCACTCACTTGTCAAAGAATTATGGTTGTTAGGTTTGTTGTTCTCCGCCTTAAAAGTGCTCTACTAAAGAATGATCTTGATAGATTAATGTGGCAGAAGACGTTAAATGCCTTACAAAGTTTTTGGTTAAGTTATGGTTAGCGGTGTATACATTTTATGGCATGAGCAGAGTATCAATGACTAAACAAACAACAAATTTGGGTTATCTTTTACCCGACAATTACCTGATAACCCCATGATAAATTGGTGATATTTTTGGCCTCTTTGCTGTCTTGAATAATTACGGACTCTACACCAAGAGCCCTGCGTTCAAGAAATGATCCTGAATCCTGCACGATGAGGATAAAAATCATTTTATCTTTTTAAACTCTTGCTGTTAAATACTTCTTTCTTAAAACTAGAAATCACAAATCTAAAGAAGGTGGTGCTTAAGCAAGTCATGTGAATACATGAACTTGGCTAGTGCAATGAAATGCTGTCCCTTGACGCATCTATGATTGAGAGGGAAAGAGAGCTCATATATGCAATTCATAATGTACTGTTCTACCTTATGAGTAGTACTTCTCTTTTCACCAAAAAGAAAAAAATGCAACTTCCAAATATGAATATGCACTTCCTCTATTGCTAATATCAAGATGAAATTGACAATGTATTTACTAATGGGTGATGCATTATTAGTTGCAACTCAGGAAAAGCAACAGAGGAAATGAAAGTACATACCGGTAAGCCAACAGTTGCACTTAGTAATGAGATGTTATTTGTCCCTTCATTCAGAGAAACAGCGCCCTCTAAAGTAAATGCTGTATTTCTGAACCGTCCATGTAAAGAACCTACAAAACTCAACAGTTAGAAGTTTAAAAGGTTTTGTAAATTGATGGTTTGAGCTGCATAAAGTGTTGATTTGTGCTTCACATAGAAGCATCACTGGTTATGCAACCTTCTTTCTGGAGACCTTTCTTTCGGTCTGTAGCTTGGGATTAGGAACTCTAAGAAACAAAAATTATGAGTTCTTATTGGAAACGGAAGCATTTTTTTCTTCACTGATCAAGCCAGTTCCTACATTCATAAGTTCCATTTCCATAAACAAAGTGTAGAATCTGGAAATCTTATCACTCTTGTAACAATGGTACAGCTGAAATATCCAGAAGTTCCAAATTTGCATTAGGAAATATGGTGTTTGTGTCTGTCTGCATGTGTATATCTTTTTCTCATTATCATTTAATAAAGAATAGTTCGTAACAGTTAATTGTTCACTGCCGTTCTTTTTTCGTTTTTGTTTCCTGATTTTCTATGAGAGGAGTGTGTATCGGGGCCAGGGTGCATAATGAAATCTTTGCTCATGTGTAGGACAAATATTTGCCCCTTGTTTCATTATTTTTTAAACTGCACGACACAATTAATTTTCATTTGTATATTGTATTCATGTGAAATGCTTACCTACATGTTCTCCATTCACAAAAGCATGTAAAACATGGCCTAAGGACTTCACACTTAGTGTAGACTGCTGTTCCATCGAATCCTGCTGGATACTGTCATGTGGATTTCACACATTAGTATAAGGCAGTTCCTAGAATGCATTACTAGTTTGTTTATATTATACTGTGCGAGTAAATATAGCTGAAAGATGTCCTTCAATCCTGGTTTAATTTATCTGAATATATTATTACTTTATTTCTCTGAGTTGAGTGGTGTATGGAGGATTTTTAAGTTTACCTGGAAGTATACCAAAGATAATCAGATACATCCTTTGTAGTATTCATATGCTCCAGTAATACGTCTGATCTCAGTGTAGTAGCATCAAATTGTGGAATAACCTCTTCAAATTGTTCCCATTTCTCAGCCGCGTCAAACTTAATGGCTGGTATTGTTATTCTTGTATTGAATTGTGTGCTTACCTATTACAGATGAACATGCGGCCAGTTAGTGTCTTCTATGGTTATAAACCAAATCTTAGCTCTTCTCTAAATTAGGAATAAGGAGATGATTTGGCATCTCTACATTTCCTTAGGATTGCAGTGAGTAGATCTGGAAAGGTTAACTATTAGTAGAATTGAAAGAAACTTTCTAAGTATGTCAGTATTTACCTTTGCCGTATTGAAGGCTACAGTCTTGCAGTCAGGTAAGATGCTTATAGATTTCCGAGGTAATTCATATGACGAATTCTGAAATTGCACTACTACACTTTTTGTGTTATCCATGTTGACTAGAAATGCTGCACAAGCTCCGGAATCTCCACTAAATACATAAGCCTGGATTGTATAGTGCTTGTAAGCTTTGAGATTGAGATTATCTTTGTAAGAGAGAGAGAAAAGTCGGGCCTTGAAATGAGGGTTACTCGTGAACTCGGTGGATATTTACCTCTTGTTGTTCACCTAAGGACTGCATGGAAGGGAATACAGAAAGTATGGTCTCTGAACATAACTTCACCGCTTCATGTAACTCTTTCAGATGTCCCCATTTTGGTTGTCTAATTAAACCTGTCGTAGAATTCTCAATCAAAGCTAGTGAAACCACTGGAAGCACGAGTAAAACTTGTGTATTCCTTACCATACTCATCTAATGGAGCTTGGTCATAGTAACTTGTTATCATATATTCCGCAGCAGTCCTTCCAAAATTGGTTCCTCCATGATACTGATAATGCAGCCATCCAGAGAACCTTGTTAGACGATGGATGATAAAGCAGCTAAAATTTGATACACTGGACTTGGTAGTGAAGTATGTTGGCTCTATTTGGTATGAGGTAAGTTTTTTTCCTTCTTATATTTGACGATACTTTCTTCTTTTTTCGAGTTAGTAGGTGTGAAATTTACCATATAATAGTTGATGAAGGTTCCATTCTTCCTTGCAATGAATAAAGCAACATGATATGCCATGTCTTCTGCTGATCTTAGTGTTGCATTCTGACCATACACTTGATAGCTTTTAACACAAAAAAATGAAAATCTCTTAGCAACTTCAACTGTTACATACCTTAACGACAGAAAATATAGGATTGATCAAATTCTATTGAGTCTGACTCTGGTTATCAAACGATTGAACAACGTAGAATATATATATAATAGCTTACAAGCTTGTCCAGTTCTCAGTCCAGATAGATGGCTTGTTTGGTGAATTAGGCCCTGTAAATGTTTCTCCACATCTCAACCCATTGCATGCATTGATCTGTAGCATGTCTAGGAAAATGCCTTTAAGAAAATGACACAAATAAAGTAGTTTAATTAGTCTTCAGAGTGAAGAAAGTTAAGTAACTTACAACAGGATCTGGAGCATCATCTTGCTTGCACATACACCATGGAACACCAGTTTGAAGTCCAACAGCCATCTCCGCCGCCCACGAGACGTAAGGAGGACCATCTTCTCCAAATGCTTTTTCTACATTTTGATATTCATTCTCAATCTGCATGTATACAAAAAAAATAAAATCAACTTCTATGCACTGACAATATACATACTTTTCTTTTTTTACATTAATCGTATCATCTAAAAGATAACTACACGGAATATCAGAAATATTTTGTGATTTCACCTGTGATAGTATAATTGGACCTCCTTGTGAAGCATATAGTCCTTCTGATTTCATTAGGTTCACTATTTTTGTAGTGAAATTTTGCATGTAAAACTGTCAAATACACAATTTACACTATTTATCATTTTTGAAATCGTAAAATGATTTGATACGATACGATACATGGAATGGGAGGAAGAAATTCCAAGGTCATGAAAATATTACCTTAAATGGTTCATTATTTGAGCGGAAAACAACCCCAGGGACATCATGTAACCAAAAAGGAAAACCTCTATAAATATCAAAAATCACAATATAGTTTAGTTAATTTTCCCAAAAAAAATAAAAATAATAGAGGGGTCAAAAGTTAAATATAGATAATATTTTGGACCAAGGATGCAAAATATCATAAAGTTGAAGCATGTAAAATTACCCATAAGTCCATTCACCCTCAATATAGGGCCCAATTCGAAGGCAAGCATAGAGACCTTGTGCTTGAATTTGCTTTATAAATGCTACTATGTCACGTCTTCCACTAAAATCATACTGATTCGATGCGTAAAGTATTTAGCGATCACATAAAATTCGGAAAAAAATTTATTGATGACAACATTTTATCCAATACCTGTCCAGGTTGGGGTTCATGAAGGTTCCAAAATACATAAGTTTCAATCACATCTATTCCACCTTCTTTAGCTTTTGATATTAGAGATGGCCACATCTATAAGAAATAAAATAATGATTGGAAAAGAGAGCCAAAAAAAAAAAAAAGAGGAAAAAAAGCCTTTTTTCAAGCCAAAAACAATATAGTAATGCAAGTTGTCAAATATACATTATTCAAACAAATGTAAGGATGGTCTTTTGAAAACAATATTTCTACCTTTTCGAGGTAGAGATAAAATTTGCGTACACTTTACTCTCTCCATATCTCACTTGTTGGGTTACTATGGCATGTTGTTGCTGTTAACAAATGAATAATAATGTAAGGGAAGCAAAAGTAGTGTTAGTGAAGGTGAAATTCAGTTTAGTACTGTTTATAATTTGAATTAACACTCACATTTTAAGGGAGAGGTGATGAACATTACATAGATCAACAAGGGTTGTGGTGGAGTGGTAACTCTTTCATCCTTAATCAGAGTACAGAGTCATCTTTGTTAGGGAGCACTTTACCCCAGTGTGGGACTTCATGGCGCGAATCTAAATTTAGTCGGACTCTATTGTGATTTTTTTTTTTGATGACAAGGAAAAGTCGGACTGTATTGTGGTTACTGGACAGCGTGTGGAATTTTTTTTTGATTTAGATGCAATTTCCAATCAAAGTCTAAATCCTAACAAACCTTATCGACTAGTTAATTTGCTCACCTATATTTTCATATATTAATCCCTACGCACATTGCTACAAATTACAAATTGTCAACTACTAATTAATATCTTGTTAAAAAAAAGAATGATCTGTCAATTCATTTTTGGTTTTTATCCTCTTAGATTTTTAAAAGATATTTTTTAGAACCCCGTGAAAATGCATCTGCTATTTTTTGGGTGTGCACTAGATAAACTTACATCAATGTAACATTTTGCAAATCACCTAGAAAATATAAATTACACCAAGCAAGTTTGCTACGACGAATTCAATTAAGAAACTTTGACAAGAGAGAATCGATCCCTAAACTCTCTCGTAAAATATCATTTGTTATACCAACTCAATCATCCTTAATTTCTCAGTAACTAATTAAGTGTTAATTTAACTTAAAAGACCCTTCCTTAGATGTTGTCAGAAAATCCACCTATATATGTCAAATTAAGTACACCTATATATGTTACTATATTATAGGTAGAGTTTAAATATTATACAGAGGTAAAATATTTTATATTATTAGATCTTTTTTTTTTTTGTAATAGATATTATATTTTATTTTAGAATTTCAAATCTCACATTTTAGGAAGATTTATCTATAATTATTCTTCGAATGATTTAATAATATATATAACTTAAATTATTTAAAATAACTATGCATTTAAACATGCGATTTAAGTAACTACTAAAAGATGTGAAACTCCAACTGGCTAAAGTGACGAAAACTTGAAATTTCATGTCCTTTAATAGTAATACTTTTTACATTTAGATCATATTTTTTGATAAATAAGTTTGATCGAACTGTATAACTCGATAGAGTAACAAAGAGAAAGGGGAAAAAACACATACATCAGGAGTGCTTCTAGGATAATGAATAGAACCAGAAAATAACATCTTCCTTTCTCCATCTATCATCAATGATCTTCCATCATAACTCACATTTGCTCCGCCGGTAGACACCACCATCACCATCACCACCAATAATGCCACGGCTACTGACCACGATATGTCCATCGTCTCGTAGACACTAGCTGATTTTTATTGTATTGACAATGTATATATACATATAATTGAAGCTTAGAAGCAAAATGAGGAGTGAAATTAAAGTTAAGAAAAACAAATATGAGTATGAAGAGATAGAAAGGCAAGTTAGAAGTGGGGCTATTACATGTGAAGTACACTCAATGAAATTATTGTGTCCCTTTCTCATCTTTTATACTTCAAATTAAAAATTCCTCTCTTAAAACTTACTTTTAATTTAAAAAAAGAAAGAGAGGTTGTACAAATAAAAAACATAATGATATTTCCGTGGAACATGTGTGGGCAAATTTCATGACCCAACTACTAGTCCTAGAGTCAACAAATTGATGATTAAGTGTTTTTATCACTTTAACTTATAATACGGAGACTTTGGATAAATTTCCCTTCATGAGCTAGTTTTTAATTAGGATATGGTATCAGAGTCAGTGTCATTCCAATTGTTGTTCACTAATGTTGAATACGAATCAATTGTTATTCACCAATGTTGGTCCGCCATTTATAAGTATTCACGTTCGAGTTGAAGTCTGAATATGCGGAGGAGGATTAAAAAGTCCTACATCATGGGGATGAGAAATTGGTATAGAGATTATTAAGAAAAAAAATTTATTTTTAAAATTTGAATCCAATTTTTTTTATTATATATGAGAAAAAATCTCAGTAGTCACTGTTCCCCACCTCCCCTTGACAGTGTGAGTCCACTAACATGCATTTAGACAGAAGATAAAGTGACAAAACTTGTCACATGAAGACATTACATTTTTGTTTTTGTGGTTATAAAGCCTGACATTTGAAAAGTAACCTTAGTATTATTTTTTATGGATTTTTTTTTTAAATGTTCTGGAGTTTATTTTGAAATTTCGATTAAATTTGAATAACACACTATATGATTTATTTGGAGGTGACGCTCCTAATAAGATTTTCTCCATTTCTAGGTTCAAACTCGAGATTTCTGATTAAGGATGAAGCAATCTCATCACTACGCAACAACTCATGTGCTCCCAACAAAATTTTCTTCGTCTCTAGGTTCAAACTCGAGACTTCTGATTAAGGGTAAAACAATCTCATCACGGTACAACAACGATGTTTTTGATGGATATTTTGGTCAACCAATTAACAGTATAAAGGACTCTCATCACTACCGCCAACACAATTTCAAATTTTTTTGTCTCTTGGACTCTATTTTCTTCTTTTTAGTTGTAAATTGTTTGAATTTTATATTGTTTAGTATTTGTCATATAAAGACATTCAAAAAGTTTATAACATAATTTTATTTTTGTCACATAAAGTCATTAAACTTTAAATTTTATCAAATAAAAATAACTTTTTATACTAACTTTTATCACATAAAAGTAGTTATTCAAAGCTCCAAGAGAGTAAATCTTACTTGAATTTTTATATTCTGTACTAAAAACATTATACAACACTTCAAAATAGCTAGTTAATTACTTAATATAATAACATATTGAAATAAAATGAATCAATTTCAAAAGTCATTCTCCAAATTTGACATTTTCTTCTAGAGAACAAATTCAACTTGTAATTATATAAAATGTACACATACATAACAATGAATGTACTCTATACCTTACTTTAATTAATTTTTTTAAATATTCCATGTTAATGAACAAAGCATATATATCATGATGGTTTCATTTACATTGAACATCAACCAACAAAGACTTAGAAATTCCAGGACATGGATCACCACCAAACTTCTTACTTGAATGAGCAATGGTACATTTGCTCTTCCCTAAACAAGCCTACGCAATTCAAATTAAAATGAGTTAACCAGTCATATTTTCATGAGCTAATTTTATAACCCTTAAAAACGGGTAAAGAATATAATGTACCTTTTCCACAATGGCTTTAGAGTTAGAGGAGTGACATAGTCCAATATCATAATCATCACAATCACCAATTGGATTTCCAAAGCTTGCAAACAAAATCTTGGAAATTTTTCTTCTTGGAGGACAACTAAGTTGCACTTTAGGTCTAATTCTACCATGTTTTCTCCAAGAGTTTAGTGGTGGTGGATTCGAATTTGTGACATGCCCGCATACTTTGGTGATTGAAATTGTGTCAATGGTGATGCCAAGAGGATTGCCTATTTCCTCCTCAAATAACACCAATACATTGTCTTTAGGTTTGAGAAATGACCTTGGAACATTGTACCTATAAATACATACACATTTGGAACATTATTGACACTTCTTTAATTGAGTTTTAAGTTCGATGTACTAATAATTAATATGTATAATATTGTACATAGTAGGTGTTACATAGTAACAATAGATTGATAACCTGTTATAACCAGTTAAATTGTACTGATGACGTGTATATATATTAGTACATACCAAGTTTGTGAAGGAACGCCTTGAGGTGTGTGAAAGGAGAGCCAAAATCTTCCAATACTTTGGCCATTAACCCAAGCTTCACCTTTCCCCATGGATCCAAGATTTAGGGTAACAGGATCATCGCCTTTTGGTGCATCGAAAATGGACTGAATAATTTCAATGTCGAGTTAAAACAACAAATATAAAGTTTATAGAAATACATAATTATATGTATATGTACATTTACTTACCTTGTACCATGTAAGTTGTAGTTTAGAAGAGCCTAATTTGCTCCAATTAACACTCTTTGTACGTTCTGACGAGTAAATTTGTAACTTTTCCCCCAACAATCCAACCTTAAAACATCATGTAATTAAAATAAAATCTTAACTCTCTCAATATAGGTTAAGAAATTAGTTACTGATTAGGATTCACTTGAAAGTTAAAATCAGAGATTCTCTGTTTTAAGTCACAAGTCATGGATGCTTATTTATATTTACACTATAAGTCAGTGTATATAAGTTAAATTCAGCGTGGTTATTACCTGATAACCCCATGAAAAATCAGTGAAGTTTTTGAGGCCTCGATTGTCATTTTGAATCATAACTGAATGTACACCTAGTGACCTACGCTCAAGAAATGCCCCTGAATTCTGCATATATAGTAAAAGAAGAGTAAATTTGTTATCTATTTTTTGCTTGGTGAATATTTTCTTGAGAAAAATAAAATTAAAGATTAAAGTACCAACCGGTAAACCAATTGTTGCACTAAGAAATGAGATTTCGTTTTTCCCTTTATTTAGAGAAATCGTGCTTTCTACTAAAAATGATGTTTTTCTAAATTGTCCATGACCATAACCTGCAAAAAAAAACATGACAATTAACAAGTCGATAACCATAACAACAACATACCCAGTGAAATTAATATTTATTATCGAAAAGTGCTCACCCACAAGATGTCCATTGACAAAAGCATGTAAAACATGTCCTAATGACTTCACACTAAGTTTAACTTGCTGCTCCTCTGATTCCTGCTCCAAACTATATATCACATCAATTTTGGCTTAAATTAGAAGAATTTATTGACAGTTCTAATATATTGAAGAGATTTTCGTTAATTTGATACGAAAAATCAATCATATTGAAGCAAGTTAACTAACATATATACTATAGTTATTTGAATTTTGATTACCTAGTAGTGTACCAAAGATAATCAGAGACATCTTTTGTAGTATTTGTTTGCTCCAACAATGTTTGTGATCTAAGTGTTGTTGCATCAAATCGCGGAATTATCTCATGGAATTGTTCCCATTTCTCAGCTCTATCAAACTTGAATACTGTAGTCGGAGTTCTCGTGTTGAATTGTGTACTCACCTAATAATATCACACATGAAAACCGTTCTGTTACTTTACTGTTTTAGTAGATAAAGTTTATACGTGAAAGTTGATTTTCAAAATGAATCTACCTTAGCTGTATTGAAGACTACAGTTTTGCAGTCATGCAATATGCTTATAGATTTTGGAGGTAATTGATATGTCAAATTCCGGAATTGTACTGTTACATTTCTATTACTATGATCTGTGTTCACCAGCAATGCTGAGCATTTAGTTCCTGAATCTTCGCCGTATACATAAGCCTAATGTATAATTTATGTATACGGTTAGAAAAAAAGTAAACAGTAAACCCGACCAACTCATAACAGGGCTTGTGTAATGTATTACCTCCTGCAGTGGACCTAAAGAATGCATTGTGGGAAAAGTAGAAAGTATGTTCTCAGAGCATAACTTTACTGCTGCATGTAATTCCTTAAAATGACCCCATTTTGGTTGACTGATTAGACCTGCATAACAAATGAGTTTATGCACAGACAATTCACATAATATTAGTAATACGTGATTCAATATAAATGGTAAGTAATCTGCTATCACAAGGTAAAATTCACCTAGCGTGAAGAGTCCTGGTGTATGTAACTTAAATTTGATTAGTTTTAGGATAGCTTACCATACTCGTCAAGTGGGGCCTGATCATAATAACCTGTAATCATAAATTCAGCAGCACTTCTACCAAAATTTGTGCCACCATGATACTGCTCACGAAAATAACGCCTCAATCTCGAATAAGTTAATATTGACTAACAAGTAATATAAAATTAATACGATCAAAATATTTTATCATGAAAATTTACCATGTAATAGTTTATGTAGGTCCCATTCTTCCTAGCAATAAATAGAGCAACCTGATAGGCCATTTCTTCTGCTGATCTGTATTTTGCATTTTCCCCATACACTTGATAGCTACAAAAAAATTTTAAAAAAATACTTCAGCAATTTTGAAAAACTTTTGAAATCCGCTTATTTTGAAAAAATCCTTTTGGAGAGTAGTCGTTTGTGTCTGACTAATTAATTTGAAAATTAGTTTTTACAATATTGGATTAAGAATTCGTGCTTGACCAAGGCTTCAAAAGTGAATTGTTTTTAGCTTTTTTCAAGTTCTACTACTATTCAAAACCACTTTTCTCACCCAAAAAAGTAAGTTAAACACCTCAACTCGATAAAATACTTATGTAATTTTGACTTGGAGTGGTTAAATTTTGTAGAGTTTGAAAATTCTTACAAGCTAGTCCAATTTTCTGTCCAAATTGAAGGCTTATTTGGTGAATTAGGCCCTTTAAATGTTTCTCCACAAGCCCTTCCATTGCATGTGTTAATCTACACACAAACATATTTTAAATTAGTGGTGCATACACTTGACATCATGAATAAATAACTAGTTTAATTTCCATACACTGAGATATCGATCATGTAACTATTTTACCTTATGAGGTCACTAAAACGTTACGTGAGACTAGGATCTTAAAAAATAAAACAGTTTACCTATTACGATAAAAAATAAGAAGACAAAATGAAACATACAATAGGATCAGGAGCATCATCTTGTTTACACATGATCCAAGGTACACCAGTCTCAAGTTCCACTGCCATTTTTGCTGCCCAAAGAACATAAGGGGGTCCTTTTTCTCCAAATGATTTCTCTTTATTTTGATATTCGTTTTCTATCTGTATAAGTTAAAGATTATTCAAATTAGCTTTCGTGAAGCAAGACGTGACAAGTAATTAACATGTTATTTAACCTGTGAGAGTATAATTGGACCTCCTTGTGACGCATATAACCCTTCTGACTTCATCAAGTTCACTATCTTTGTTGTGAAGTTTTGCATGTAAAACTGTCGCAAAAAAAAGAGAGAAAAAAGTTAATTTTCCTACCAATTCAAACCAAAAAATAAAGGGAAAATGGATAAATATATCCCGAACTATCATAAATAATATGCAGATACCCTCCGTCATACTTTTGGGATATTAGTGCCCATGCCGTCCAAAAACTAGTGCATATATTAAATAGGGACACGTGGCACAATCTTATTCGTCGATCTGATATTTAATAAATGTCGGGTCGGTGGATAAGACTATGACACGTGTATGTCCGTTAGTATAAAGGGTATATATGCTCTAGTTTTTGGACGGCAGGGGCACCAATACCCCAAAAGTATGACAGAGGGTATCTGCATACCATTTATGATAGTTCAGGGATATATTTGTCATTTTTTCCAAAAATAAATATAAAAAAAAAAAGTGGTCGAATCGCAAATTTAACAGTAATACTATTAAGATCAAGAGCTTACCATCACGTCAAAACTTTATTTCTTAACTAAATCCACCAAACTAACAATCCCCCTCCCAACTCCTGCTTCATGCAGAATATTGCTCTTGCAACAAGAACCCACAACCTTAGCTTTGATACCACTTGTTAAGATCAAACACTTATCATCGTGCCAAAAGTTATAACTCATAGCAAAGACGCAACTTTATTGCTTAGCTAAATCCAAGCAAACATCATGTTTGATCATGTCTCCGATCCGGGATACGCAACCCCTCATAGGCTTTGCTATAGACAGGATATTGACATTACCCAACAAAAAAATTCAAAGATAAAGGTATTATTACGTATTTAAGTACCTTAAATGGTTCGTTATCAGATCGATAAACAATGCCAGGGACATCATGTAACCAAAATGGGAAGCCCCTAAAAATTCAACAAAAAATTAGCCAAATACAAAGAAAATATATCAAAATATAATACTGAATTGTTTTTTTGGATTAAAACAAAAATGGAAAAAAAGTCTGAAATATATCCGGACTTTGACCGAAATTGTTGTAACAATCTCAAACTTTGGGCAGGACCTATTACCCGCACTATTTAATAGTGTATTTTAAATATATATACAAGTTACTATTTATAATTATGCAATATTTTTTATGTCCACGTGGCCACCTATATATCTCTAAAATACACTAATATTAAATAGTGCAGGAGTAATAGGTCCTCCCTAATGTTCAAATATATTTCGAATCCTTTTCCAAAAAATAATTAATACTTGTAGTGTTTTATTTTTTTAATTACCCATAAGTCCATTCAGCCTCAATATAGGGTCCAATACGAAGACAAGCATAGAGACCTTGTGCTTGAATTTGCTTTATAAATGCTACTATGTCACGTCTTCCACTAAAATCATACTTGACATCACATGAAAATAATAATAATTCAGTGCACAAAGTATTTAGCGTAAACGTATAATTCGAAAAAAATAATTGATAACAACATTTCATCCAATACCTGTCCAGGTTGGGGTTCATGAAGGTTCCAAAATACATAAGTCTCAATCACATCTATTCCACCTTGTTTAGCTTTCGATATTAAAGATGGCCACATCTTTAATAAATAAGAAAAAACAAATTCGAAAAGAAAAAGTTAGTTATCACATTACACGTCTTGTTACATATGATATTTTGTCTTTATGGAATGTCACAAAAATTGAAAATGATAGGCAAACAATGTGAAATTAAAAATAAGAGAGAACTATAAAAAATATCCTTAAACTTGGCGGAAATTATTAGTTCATCTCTAAATTATTGACAGCCTAAAAAACACACGTGTACTTGATAACTAAACTTAGATACACCCCCAATATACTCTCAATATGCAACATGACATAACAAGTGGTCTCAAACTCTTGTAGGAGCATGGAGTTCTTAATAAAAATTGAGAGAAGTGTTGAAAACACCCCTAAACTTGACGAGAATTTAGGGGTGTATTTCACTTATGTTGCACGATCTGGGGGTGGATTTAGCTTCAATTAGTCAAGTAAAGGGGTGTTTTTAAGGCTGTCAATAGTTTGAGGATGAAACTAATAATTTGCGCCAAGTTTAGAAGTGTTTTTGATACTTCTCTCTAAAAATAATGATAGTTGAAGTTTAATATAAATATTACACCTAAGTACCTACTTAATTTTTTTTGTTTATACCTGCATAGTCAATTATTTCATCCAACTATTTATACATTGAGTATACAATGATTCTAAACAATATTATATATATGCTTGCAAGACATAAAGATTTCGTTTTTTACGAATTTAAAATATTCATCAAATAACTTCAAAGTATTAACCACAACTTCAAATATGAAGTGCCAAAAAGATCTGAAATATATTCGAATTTTGACCGAAATTGCTGTAATAATTCCAAACTTTGGGTAGGACCTATTAGCCCCTGCACTATTTAATAGTGTATTTTAAAGATATATAAGTGTCGAGCTAGACAAATTACTATTTATAATGATGCAATATTTATGATGTCCACGTGAGCACCTATATATCTTTAAAATACACTATTAAATGGTGTAGGGGTTATAGGTCTGCCCAAAGTTTGAAATTGTTACAATAATTTCGGTCAAAGTTCGAAAATAGGGTAAGATAAATGTGATTCATTTTAATTATTATAAACTTGAGACTTGAGAGAAATGATTATAGGTGGTTAAAGAAATAATCATTCAATAACTAAACATAAAAAAAGAAAATATCTCTAGCAAAATATTTTGTTAAAATGTCTGTTCTTTTATGTCAAGTGTATATTTTTAATAAGTTCGCTTTCAATATTGCATCACTTAATAAGAAAAATAATCCAAAAATGATTCAAACAAGTTAGATACGGACTAAATTAAAGGTTTTAAAATATTTGATCAATCGGTCAAAATAATTATAATTGCTAATTAAATATATAAAAATTTATATGTTAATTATATATATATTAAAAAATAATTATTATAATAACGAACGATTAAATTATATAAATATCTTCTTCTTTTTTATAGTTGTTATAATTATTTTTTTAAAACATATAATTTTTCTATCAACCAAACAAAAGAAAAAAAAAAGTAACTATAATAGCGGTGACCATGACTACATGAAAATCTTGTTGGAGAAATATTATTTTGTTACCATTGTTAGTTGGGAGGAATCAAAATATGGGAGTAGTTTTAACTCTTTGCACTATGAAATATATAAAATTATTTATTATTATTATATATATATATATATATATATAAAATTAATTATTATTTAATAAAAAATATACAACATAAATAAATTTTTTTCTAGTTCTTATAATTAAGTTGGAAAGACATACAAGTTTTCTAAGCAATCAAACAAAAGAAAAAAAAAAGTAACTATAATAGCGGTGATCATGACGAAATGAAAATCTTGTTGGAAAATTTTTGTTTTGTTATTCTTGTTAATTGGGAGAATCAAGGAATGATCTCAATTTTAACTTTTTGCATTCACATATTTATTTTCTATAATGAATATGTTGTTTAGAATAAATTGCGGACATTTTTGTTGAATTAATATGATATAAAGTATGTGAATTTATCGAATTTGTTGTATGTGGTGAAGGTTTCTTGGTAAAATTAAGTTCGATGATTAAGATGTTATTTCTAGATCTGAACACTAAATGATAAGATGGTTTGTTTTAATATTTGAACAAATATAATTTGTTTGTTTTTAAACATCATAAATATACAATTCAAAATAAAAAAATAATTAATATCTTTTTCTTCAAAAGAAGATAAATTTTATAACTACAGATTCAGAATAAAACGTAAAAAAATTTACCGTTCTTTTATAACTAGATTCATCCGAATGAAAGGTACAAAATTTCAATAGACTCTTCTCTTATTTCTAGTATTGTTTCAAAGATAACTCAAAGCATATTTAAATTATAACTCAAACCATTTAAAATCTAGTAAAAAGAAACTGCTTGAAATTGAAGAAAACCAAATTCGACAAACCCATTTCGAAACGTTTGTTTAAGTCCATAAAGGAACTAATTCAAACCGCAAATTGAATTCTCCGTTTCTATAATTTTGTAACTCAAAGATAACTCTTGATGCTAGAATATCTACCACCAAACTTTTCTCTCTTTATCTTTTTTCTACAAAAATCTTAATGCTTTATTTTCTTTTTGTTTGACTTGAGTTATGATATCTTGTTGGTGTCTCTAAATTTTAGTTTCATAACTGAAAATAGGTATTAAAAATATTCTTTTTGTTTGACTTGAGTTATGATATCTTGTTGGTGTCTCTAAATTTTAGTTTCATAACTGAAAATAGGTATTAAAAATATTCTTTTTGTTTGACTTGAGTTATGATATCTTGTTGGTGTCTCTAAATTTTAGTTTCATAACTGAAAATAGGTATTAAAAATATTCTTTTTGTTTGACTTGAGTTATGATATCTTGTTGGTGTCTCTAAATTTTAGTTTCATAACTGAAAATAGGTATTAAAAATATTCTTTTTGTTTGACTTGAGTTATGATATCTTGTTGGTGTCTCTAAATTTTAGTTTCATAACTGAAAATAGGTATTAAAAATATTCTTTTTGTTTGACTTGAGTTATGATATCTTGTTGGTGTCTCTAAATTTTAGTTTCATAACTGAAAATAGGTATTAAAAATATTCTTTTTGTTTGACTTGAGTTATGATATCTTGTTGGTGTCTCTAAATTTTAGTTTCATAACTGAAAATAGGTATTAAAAATATTCTTTTTGTTTGACTTGAGTTATGATATCTTGTTGGTGTCTCTAAATTTTAGTTTCATAACTGAAAATAGGTATTAAAAATATTCTTTTTGTTTGACTTGAGTTATGATATCTTGTTGGTGTCTCTAAATTTTAGTTTCATAACTGAAAATAGGTATTAAAAATATAGAAAAAAGATGGAGAATTGACTTCGAAAATATCTCAACGAGATTTAATAATTTGCTGATTTAAGAAAAAAAATATAAAATATTGGGTTGAATAATTAATAGATACTAGTTGCTTTCAGAAAGAAAAAGACGATACGAGTTTGAGAGAGAGAAAAAATAAAAATATGAATTTTAAAGTCTCAACGGTGTTAAGTTTTTTCACTAATCTAACATATATTTCTTTTTTAAAAAAAACAAATGTACTTAATGTGATTAGGTGGAATTATCTCATTGTGCAAATAAATGAGACCAAATAAGGCCTTAATAACCTGATAAAATTAAAATTTTAATAAAAAGTATTAAGTATATTTATACACACAGTTGTCTTAACAAGAAAATAGTTTGCAATTTTTATTTTTTTTACATGTTATTTTTAATGTTGAGGATCAATTATTATTAATGAGATGTTATTTGTCGGGTGATATTATAAAAACTTTATTAATTGATATAGAGATTTGAATAATTTAATTTAAAGTTCTAAAATACATTTTGTAAAAGATAGATTAAAGTTCTAAAATACATTTTATGAAAGGTAGATAATATCTTTTTAAATGAATTTGGAACTTTTTAATTTGTTGACGCCTCAATATTTTGAGACCTAAACTAAACACTTTACTAGCTTCATTATTAAGTCACCCTAAACAAATAAAAGAAATTACCTACATATATTTTACACATATTGGGACTGAGGTAGTTCACCTGTTATATAATTAGTTTTTAAAGTTGTTTGCATTAAAATAATGGTACTTTTAAATTTTATACTCAATTAAACAATATCACACAAAATTTAAAAATGATGAGGATATTTATTTTGTAATTCTACAATAATGAAAAATGAAGAAATTGGAAAAATATGGTGATGAAAGTTTGTGTGTTTTGTGATTGATTAGAAACTTTAAAAAAAAAAACTCAAATTTTTAGATGTTAAATATAAGATATCTTTGTTGTTTTCCTTGTAATTATCATTAGAGACTTTGAATATCAAACGGCAATATATTAGATATAAATTCCTTAATTATTTGAGACTCTTTCAAAAAACTATTAAATTATTTTGTTTGTTTGTTACATTTACAAATGGACTCTTCCAAGTTCCAACAATGTAACTTTAAGATACTTGTTCAAATATATTCAATACTATCTTCGTCCACTTTTAATTATCATAGTTTCCTTTTTTAGAGTCAAACGATACTCCCTCCGTCCCTATTTACTTGTCCATATTTCCTTTTTTGGTTGTCCCTATTTAGTTGTCCATTTTGACAAATCAAGAAATGACAACAATTTTTTTCCTATTATACCCTTATTTACACTTCTTGAAAATTGTAAAAGTGTATGTTGTTTCCCTCCAATTTATTTCACTTGAATTCAAATAAGTGGTTGTAATTTTTGAAGTGAAAAGTTGTCATAAGGGTAAAATTGTAACTTCACTGTGCTAATCATTGTTGCCTTAATCTGTGTGTCATTTTCTAAAGTGGACAACTAAAAAGGGACGGAGGGAGTAATAATTTTAACAAACATTTTACGATGTATTTTTTCATCATATTGATATGCAAAAAAATTGAAATTTATAATACTTTTCGAATAGTTTTTGAATATCTAAATTTTTTAAATATCGAATTAATGTAATCTAATTTAACTTTGAAAATTACTCAAATGGACTTTTGAAAATCACGACAATTAAAAATGAACAGAGGGATAATTCAGAAAAACAAGAAATTATTTTGATGTTAAATAAGATAACTAGTAGAATCTTTATTTTTTCTTTGTAATTATCACCAGAGACTTTGAATATCAAACGGCAGAACCAAATATAAATTCCTTATTATCAAGTCTCTTTAAAAAAACTACTATTAGTTAATTTTGTTTGTTTGTTACATTTACAAATGAATTCTTCCAACGATGTAACCAAAATATACTTATTCAAATATATTCAATAATTTAGAAAAGCAATAAATTGTTTATTATAATATTTCTAATAATTATTATTTTTAATTAAATGTTGATACACAAAATACCAAATAAGCGACCGAGTCAATTATATTAATTGACTCAGTCCAATAATAGTTATCCATTATAAAAAATAGTTATCCAACAATACTTATCCAATTTTTAAAAAATCAAGAGATAATTTAACTTTTGTGTCGTCTATTTTATCCTTGCTATTAAATATTATTTATCATCTAACATATTTTTCAAAACATTAAATTTAATAAAATCAAAGAATAATATAGTAATATTACCCATATTATTTATTATTTCTTAAAGATTGTGTCAAGTCAATAGTGGACAATTATTGTAAGACAAACGGAGTACTACACTAAGTATAATTTCAACAAACTTAAATGCAGTAGATGAGAGTTACAGTTTCTGTCATTAAGAGTCAATTAAATTAGATAACTAATTACCGTTTTTGTTTCATATTAACTGAATTACTGATTTTTTTTTTCATAGTTCAAAATAAGTAAATTATTTTAAGTTCAAAAAAATTGTTGGGATTTGTTTTAATTTATGTCCTTAATTTTTTTCTTAAATGGTGGGTTCAATTAATACGGATTAGAGGGAGTATATTACATGTAATTTTTTATATGGTAAATTACCTATATTACTATAAACATATTAAACAAAATTGATAAAGATCTCATATAAACAGAAATTATTCGAAGGAACAGATCCACCCTAGTACTAATTTCGTGTTTGGCAGAATTCACTAATTTTAGTTGAAAAAGTACTCAATTTTGAATCGAATAAAAGTTCTGAATTCATTTCTGTGTAAATATAAAGTCTTAAATAACGAATACTACTTCTATATAGCTAAAAACAAAACTCATTATTCATTTTAGCGATGAATTATCAAAATATTTTAATAAATAAAAAGTAATTTAACGACGAAATTCATAGCGTATAGCAAGTAAAAGATAGAGAGAAAATACATACATCAGGAGTGCTTCTTGGATAATGAATAGAACCAGAAAATAACATTTTCCTTTGGCCATCTATTATCAACGACCTTCCATCATACGTAACGTTTTCCGCGACCACCACCACCATCACCATCATCATCACCACCATTAATACCGCCGTGTTCCGCCACATCAACTGTATTTTCATTTTCCTTAATAATTATTTCTCTTGAATCCAAAGAAACAAAAAAATTATAATTTATTTAGCAAAGAGTAATGAGAGATTTAATTTTTTTTGATAAGGCAAAGTTTATATAGGAGGAAGTTTACGTGTATTTTCAGTCTTATAAAAGGAAATTACTTTTGTGACCTAAACTCATGACATCATATGTTTGTTAGGTTTATATGTAATTTTTTAAAATTATTTTTGGAATTTTGATATTCAAATAAGTTTATCGTGATCATGATTTTTTTATATATCTTTTAAATCTTTTGATTTGTAAACTATTGTGTTACAGTACTAAAACATAAAAGAATTATTTTTAAAAACTTAAATATTTCATGTTTAAATTTACTATCAAACTTAAACTGTTTGAATTTCGAAATTTGAACTGTATCACGTAAAAGAGGAAAATGACAATTAGGAGACATACACTCATATTTTGCTTTTATATTGAATAATAAAAGCTTTTCCCTCTAAAATTACTTTTTCTAATTTATATTAAGTTGTCTATACTTTTAATGTTCTTTAATCTCAAATTTATATATTGAAAATATTTTGAAAAACTTATGATATTCATTAAAAAAAAATTCCGGCTTATGAATCCCCCGTTACTTGCCGTAGTTGACTATTTTCTCGATTTTTAATGATCAAGTTTTTTTTTTTTTTTTTTATAAATTTCAAAACTTGTGACCTAAGAAAATTTAGATAATTTCATTTTTAATTTGCTCCATCTATATTTCGTACAAGTTAATTTTGTTAAAGAAATCTGTAAAGTTTTCCATTGTATGGGAAAAAAATTATATAATATAAATATCTCTTTTTCTTTCTTTTGTTTTTTGTGATTCTAATAATTAGGTTGGAAAGGCATACAAATTTTCTAGAAATCGAACAAAAGAAAATAACAAGAAAAAAAAAACTATAATAGCGGCGATCATGACTTTGTTGGAGAAATTTTGTTTTGTTACTCTTGTTAGTTGGGAGTACGGGTACAAAACTGAACCAAAAATCGAACCAAACCACAAATTGAGTCAACCCGAAAAAAAACTCGACTAGTGGTTTGGTTTTGAAAAAAAAAATCCGACTATATTTGGGTTGGTTTGGTTTTAACTAAAAAAAACCAACCCGAGACCAAATCAACTCGACATTATATATATAATTTTAAAATTTTATTTTATACATAAAAATATTTACTTTGATATAATTTTTAAATATTTCTTATACTTTTTCATAGTTTTTATCTTTTAATATATTATTTCAAGTTTGAAACTTAGAATTATGAATGGGCCAATAAAGATTATAGTCCACAGATGTTGGTAATTAACTAATTATAATAAAGCTTAAATCAAAATCAAATTAATACTAATGCAAAAAGAAAATCAATTCAACACTAAGAATGACAATAATATTGAATATTTGTTCTTTAGTTTTACATTGGTTTAGACAATTAAAATACATAACCTAATTTAATTTCCTTTAATATTTAGTCATGTAACTAATACTTATTAAACTTA
>NW_006239056.1:705865-726953 GCF_000226075.1 Solanum tuberosum
GCGATTTCATTATTATTATTTTTTGTTGGATATTTTAGTGTCATTAATCATATCATATTGTGTGTTATTTTCTTAAGAAACACTTAGATAGTTGTATTTTCATAGGATTAAATAAATATTTGAAGTACAAGTAAATTATATGTTTGTATGAATACTTTGCCGGAAAAACTCAAAACAACCCGAAAAACCGAAAAACCTGAAAAAACCCGAAAAAATCCGAGGTTGAAAAACCCGAGTTTTATTGGTTTGGTTTGGTTTATAAATTTAAAAATTCGACACAAATGGTTTGGTTTGATATTTGAAAAATCCGAACCAACCCGACCATGTACACCCCTAGTTGGGAGGAATCAAGGAACAATCTTAATTAGTTTTAACATTTTGCACTCACATAGTTGTTTTCTATAATAAAAATATTGTTTAGTATTACTTGCAGACATTTACGTTGAATTAACACGATTTAAAGTTTGTTAAGACGGTTGAATTTGTATGAAATCAAGGGCGTCTTGATAAAATTAATGACTTAATAAAATCAAAATTTTAATAAAAATTCATAGTAACTGCATTTTCACTCCACCTTAATAATAATTGGGTAAATTACACAAATCCCATAGTTTTAATATGAAATTACAATTTATCCCTAATAAGTTTCTAATTACATCAATCCCTTAAAAATTAAAAAAATCGGATACAATAATTGAAGTTCGGATACATTAATATGTAGCTCGGATATATAATATGTAGCTCAGATACATTAAATATTGGCTTGGATACATTAATATGCAGCTCGGATACATTAAAGAAATAAGAGATTTTGGAGATTTTTAAAAGTAAAAGGGAATAATGGAAATAAGTGAAACAAAAGATGTGTATTTCTATAATTTACGCATAATTATTTCTTAATTCCATAGAAACTAAAAAAAATTATTTAGCAAAAAATAATGAGAGACATTTTTCTTTTATAAGGGAAGTTTATATAGGAATCACTAAAAATAGCATGCATCGCATAAACAGTTATATTTATAAACATACCATTTACAATAATAGTGGAAAAGATGTGAACAAGATTTTAAGGGGTAATTGGATCTTTAACCATAGTAAATTCGTAATGCATGCATTAAAAGTTAAAACCATTTATTAGTAATACACAATAAAGTGTATAACTAAGAGAAAATGATCAAAAATACTCCTCAACTTTCATTTATTTGTTGACATTACCCTTACCGTTAACACCTTATAGTTTCTTAACGGTAGGAATATGAATAACTTGATACTAATAGTAAGGGTACGATCAACTAAAAAATGAAAGTTAGAGGGTATTTTTTATTCTTTTTCCTATAATTAATATTTGCATTAGTTATATATAGGATGGAAAAAGTACCAAATAAGGTATTAGTAATTAATGCATACATTAATTTTTCTAACATACTACCAAACAACCCCTAACTGTTAAACCCATTTCTTTTTATTAAACCAAAACAAAGTCTTTCTTTGAGTTAGTAAAGTAATGATATGAGTAATAAAAATTCAAAAAATATAAAGAAGGAAAGAAAAAGAAAATAAGCAATCATAACAAGTAGGAGTGTACATGACCGAGTTGGTTCGGGTTTTTCAAATATCAAACCATATCATTTGTAATAAAAAATTTAAATTTATAAACCAAACCAAACTAATAAAATTCGAATTTTTCGGATTTTCAACCTCGGGTTGGTTCGGGTTTTCAAATACCAAACCAAACCATTGTGTCGAATTTTTAAATTTATAAATCAAACCAAATTAATAAACCTCAATTTTTTTTCAGATTTTTGGATTTTTTTGGTAAAGTTTGCATACAAACATATAATTAACTTGTGCTCCAAATATTTCTTTAGTCCAACCAAAATACAATTATCTAAGGTGTTTCTTAAAAAAAATAACACAAAATATGAGATGAGTAACTAATGACACAAAAATATTCAATAAAAAATAATAATGAAATCATCATATAAAAATAAATAATTGCAAAGTCGTAATGAAAATGATCATAATTTAAAAGTATTAAAATCATGCTAAAATAAGTTTAATAAGTATTAGTTACATTACTAAATATTTAAGGAAAATTAAAATTAGATTATGTATTTTAATTGTCTAAACCAATGTAAAACTAAAGAACAAATATTCAATATTATTGTCATTCTTAGTGTTGAATTGATTTTCTTTTTGCATTAGTATTAATTTGATTTTGATTTAAGTTTTATTATAATCATCAACATCTATGAACTATAATCTTTATTGGACCATTCCGAATTCTAAATTTTAAACTTGAAATAATATATTAAAAGATAAAAAACTATGAAATAGTATAAGAAATATTTAAAATTATATCAAAGTAAATATTTTATGTATAAAATAAAATTTTAAAATTATATATATAATGTCGGGGTGGGTTGGTCTTGGGTTAGTTTTTTTTAGTTAAAACCAAACCAATCCAAATATAATCGGGTTTTTTTTTCCAATACCAAACCAAGTCAAACCAAACCACTAGTCGGGATTTTTTTTCCGGTTTGATTCGGTTTACGGTTTGGTTCGATTTTGTACACCCCTAATAACAAGAGTAAATATAATATTGAGTCGTGCTATTTATAGAAGGATAGTTAAAAATTTAACTATGTACTTAGAAGTAAGTTACATGACTCATTGGTTTAGATTAGTTTTTAGCTAGAAGAGGTCAGGGTTCAAAAATTTCTTCATATGTGAAAGAAGAAAGAAGGCAAAACAAAAATTGTTTGAATCCTTACAGTAATAATTGTTAACATGTATCAACAAGTATCGTGATGAAATGATAAGTATTAGACATTAATGGAAAACTAAAAAAAAATGCTTGTTAATACAGGATTCATCATATATTCCTCGATGTCAGCCCATAAATGTATGCACAACGGACATATATTACGATCACAAACTAATATACCTAAATGTCTTGCAAATTAGGCATGATGCTTCTTAACAATTCGATTATCTCAAGCTGTTTCAAGTAGTTATATTAATTCCATTGGTTAATATTTATATTAACGATTTACTGTTTTTAGTTGATAAAAATGAAAAAGATATAAACGTAAGACCCCCCCTACTATCTAGACTATTGACTTATGTAGACTTAGTTTGAAAAAAAATTAAAATTCATAATAGTGAATAGAGGTTTGGATAATAAAAAATAAGGGTAATGCTAAATGGCCAGAAAATTTGGTCAGAATTTGGCCAGATATTTAAAAAAATTATAATATCTTATTTATTTTAAAATAAACTAATCTTTTTTCATTTTTAGTTAAAAGTATTAAAGTTAAAAGGGTAAAAATGTTTAAAAAGGTAAAATAACATTAGGTAAAATACTATTATGGCCAAATTTTGGCCAAAAGTTTAGAGATGTTTGATTTTTCACATGTTTCATGTTTAATTAGGACCTGTTTCGAAAGTCACTCTGTTATGGTGTAATTACGTGTAATTACATTGTCTGACATGTTTGATAGACCATGTAATTAATTAGTCAGCAGATAATTGAGTTTAATTGTTAGGATGTAATTACATTTTGTTGTGTGCATTCCAACAACAACAATAACTACGAAACTCAAGTCAAGATCGATTATATGAATTCTCAATTCTTTATTTAATTATTTTCACATCACTGCCATATGCATCCAATACAACTAATTTATCCATATCTATATTAATACAAATATTAAGACCGATAATTTAAGCGTAAGTTGGTTTTGTTCACACAAAAACTTGAGCAAACAAAAAGCACTTCATTATGTATTTATAACCTCCTCATCGGATTCCTCTCTAAAAACACTCGAGAAACAAATGATTATAATTAATATACTAGAGATTCAATCTTCTTATTTTTTTGGATAATTATATACTAAAATTTATAATTTGAATGTCTTCCCACAAACCTTTTAGCCCTGAATTCCGATACTAATTTACCAGAAGAAACTCGAATCCCGATACTAAAGATGTCGTAGTTTCCTCATCGATCCTTCTTGATCCATTTCTCAAACCCAATCCCTGTCAACATCATGGATGATTCTCGCTCCATTTCAAAGGAAAATAGCCTCTCCAAAAAGGTCAAAATGTAAATTTAATGGAAAAAACTACGGCATAAATCTTTTTTCTATTTAGGGTTAATTAATTTATTACAATTAAATATTATTATTTTTAATGACTGAATTTTAACTCTTTCTTAATGGTGAATTAAAAAATAAATCATGACGATTGATAGAAAAATTAATTATTATAAATATGCATATAATGAACGAATTCATATTCTGACCTAAAAAAATGAAGGTTAAAATTCACTTTTCTTATAGTGTGATAAATTCACTTGATTTCTTATGATAAAATTAGCAGATAATTTATATATAGAGAAAATATCTCGAAAGGTTGCTCAACTATCGAAAATTACATATCAAAATCGAACTTTGTTGTGTATTTAAAAAGTCACTCAACTTAGGATTTTTCTCTTATAAAATCACTCAATTAAATTTATCATTTAAAAATTACTTTACGCCCTTTACATTTTAGATTTGAAAAATAATACACTTTTTACATTTTAAACTAGATAATATATACTTTTAATGTTAAATCAATGGCTAGAAATAAGCCATATATATTTTAAAGATATGTCAATAACAATCCTCAATAATACAAATTTTCTATTCTCAAAATTTTTAGGATTACTATAAAACTTACTCACACATATATAATATTGTAGAATACTTATATTCAAAGAAAGTATTAAAGCCTATCATAAATTAAAAGATTATTTTTTGAATCTATTAGACAATTATGCAGGTGTAATGGAATCACTATAAAAAGTGACTCAACTTATAAGTTATAGTAGAGAACAGGGTTTGAAAAATATTTTAACTTTGGCCGAAATTGTTGTTACGGTACCAAATTTTATGGAGGACCTTTTACCCCTGCACTATTTAATAGTGTATTTTAAAGGTATATATGTGCCCACGTGGACATCATAAATATTGCATAATTATAAATAGTAACGTGTCCACGTGGGCACATATATACCTTTAAAATACACTACTAAATAGTGCATGCAGGTAAAAGGTCCTTTCCAAAGTTCAATATCGTAACATCAATTTCGGTCAAAGTTCGGATATATTTCAGATATTTTCCCCAACTAAACCCATTTCCTTTGATTAAATCACAACAAAGTTTTTTCTTTCGGTTAATCTTTTGTTGCTATTTTACGCGATTCTATGAAATAAAATTTCCAATATTAGTAGATACAAAATGGATCAAGTTAATTTGAAACTCTAGAAAATGAAAATTCATGCAAAAAAGAAAAGAGAGCTTAAATGTCAAAAGAAAGAAATTAAAGGGAAAAAAGTATGAAATTTAATACTTTTATGGTTTTATTACTTTTTTATTATTATTACTACTATACGTGTTAGTTGATAAAAATAATTGTGAATATTAATTTATTGACAATTTTAAAATTTAACTTATTATTAAATAATATTATTCATTAAATAAATGATATACATTAAATATGTGTAGATAATAACTTTAATAATATACAAAAATCAAAAATCAAAATAAAGATTCAAATCCATCGAATTAAACACCAATCATCCTGCAAAGAAAACGAAAAACTTAAAATCATTAAAAATTATAAACAAAAAAGGAAAAAATATCAACAAAAACTAACGGTTTACAATTATTGATAAGATATTTTAATGCTTAAAAAGTTGCTATATCTATATAATGCATACACAAGTCTCACTGATAGTGTTAATTCTAAATATGAAGTTGATTATAGTGACTTTTGTCTCAACAACTACAAAATCACATCCAAAGAAAAAGGAAAAAAGTTATTTCGTCAAAAAAAATTATGCATAGTTATAAAAAAATAAATGTTTTACACTTTTCTTATTGTTTTTTGATAAAAACAGTTACACAAATAAAATTTGTCGAAGTGTTTGATGAATATTTGATTTATGCATGTATTCATATTATATACTTTTAATTCATATTAATTAAACACCAATTTTTACATTATAAAAATATATAATAAATCAACTTATTTCTAATAATTGATTTAACATCAAGGTCTATTATTACATTTAATTTAAAATGTGAAAGAGGTATAGTTTCTCGAATTCAAAACGTTAAGAGTGTAAATTAAAGTGGGGGGTTTTTTAACGACAAGTTTGATTGAGTAATTTTACAAGAGAAAAAATTTAATGATTTTACCGTATAATTTCTCGTTTATAAGATAAGAATTGAAAGAAATTTCCCACTATTGAAAGCAGTTATTTACTGTTTTTTTTTTCTTTTGGCAGAAGAATGACTAATTAATTATATTCTCTTGTCATTATTTATTCAGTGGAGAATATATGGGGAATGTGACGGGTAGGTATGTAAATTTTTAGGCATCGATGACTAATCAACTTCCTGTAAGTTTTCCTTTTTTCCTTTTCAGTTTTAATTAATAATTAGTATAGTAAGATTATCCTTTGTTGAAATTTATTAATAATTTGTTATTTAGTGAATGAGAATTGTATTTAATTGCAGGAAATTATGAGTTTGTTATAATTAGTGAAGAATGGGGAATGTGATGGGTGCATTATTATCAGGTTTTGGTGATATTGTTGGCAAATTGTTTGGTCATCCACTTGATTTTTTGTCTGGAAAAGCTTGTAGGTATGTTAATTTTTTATCTTAATTTTTAGGGTAAAATTTCTCTTCATTTGATTTTTTTTAATTATGTTTTGATATAGTTAATTGATTAACATTTCAGTACAGCATGTGCCCCAACATGGGATTTTCTTTGTTACATAGAAAATTTTTGCATCCCTCAACTCTTGAAATCAGCCATGGTTTCAATCCTATTATACTTTGGTTAGTTTCTTAATTCCTTACAATATTATATATATATATGCAATATAGACTGATTGTTAGTTCTGGTTTTTGATATCTATCTTCATTTGGTTCTTGTGTTTCGTGTTATTATATTATTCTGTTGTTGTTTATTTTCTTTTCTAGTAGCCTTTGTACCTTTTCTCTTTTTAGTTGTTATGTTTTCTTTTTTACACCTAAAATTGCTGCAATTGAGCCGAGGATCTTTCTCAAGGTGATAGCAAGGCATGCGTATACTCTATCCTGTTCAAATCCTATTTGTGAAATTTTACTGTATTTGTTATTGGAAAATAGATTGATTGAATGTGAGTAGAAGGTTTTTAATGTTAAGTAAAATGATATCAAGGAATTTGTGCAAAATACACCAGATATCAAGGTTTTCCACAAATTGTTATTCAACTATAATTTGATTGTCTTGTTTTAGGAAAAATGGTAATAGTACTCCTCTATCTACTGTAGAAAAATATCTTAATTTCGTTCTCCGTTAGAGTTTTGAGTCATTTAATATCGTTGTTGTTAGCAAGTTGTCTCGTATTTGCCCTTCATATTTGACTGTAACATAGCTCTAACATGATTATATCATTGTACTCTCTCTCTGTTTTAATTTGTTTGTCTTAGTTACATTTTGGATAGCCAAAGAATATTTACATTTTATTTCAAAAAGTTGAAGATTCTATGTTTGTATTTAGTTTGACTCTCGTACTCTGAATCAAGTCAAACAAATTGAAACAGAAGTAGTAACTAACTTGATTTTCCTATGTTTATTTGCAGTTTT
This sequence comes from Solanum tuberosum, assembly GCF_000226075.1. NCBI lineage: Eukaryota > Viridiplantae > Streptophyta > Magnoliopsida > Solanales > Solanaceae > Solanum > Solanum tuberosum. The sequence goes on from NW_006239056.1 coordinate 713,556, forward strand.
CTTGTTCCTCTACTTGCTTTACAAGTTGGGAATTTGTCAGTGCATTTGTCACATACTTTGTAGAACTACTTGGGCTTGTTTCTCCACTTGCTTTTCAGCCTTAGATTGTTGTTGCACTTGCATTTGTTTCAACATTCAGAAACTTCTTCTTACACCTAGACATAATAGAAGAAGAAGACATCAAAAAGATATTGAAGAAGCACTTGTTGATATTTCTAGTAATTTTAGTGAATCACAAGACTCTATTAAATCTGATGACACAAAAAGAAGAAAATCAATGAGGGAACATAGAAAAGAACATATGAGGAAGTCTTTGAAGCCAAAGAGTCATCATATGCAAGTCCAAATTGTTAATGATTCAATCCACCACCACAAGAAGAAGAAGTTCAAAAATGGTCCTATCGATGATCACATCCGAGTGAGTAGAAGAACAAAATTTGCACAAAAGGGAATGTTCGTTAAGGGTTCAACACGTTCACGAAGGAGAGCATAAAAGGAGGGGGTTCTCAGACTCTTCAAAAATCTCACGGGGTGTGTGTTTGATCTGACATAGATGTGATCACAATATATATATACTTTTGGAGAGTCTGAACAACATAGGTTCTCAATTCTATGGTCTTCTAAATCTTGTAAATTCTGAAGTTTTCGCCTAATATATTGTTTAACTTGTATACTCTGATAGTGTAAAGAATTGTAATACATTTAATCTTGTTTTAACAAAGAATTTGGTTTGTATTTTATGATAATAGTCCACTTTTTTTTTTGTTGACAGTTATCTGTGCTAAACTCTCCTCTGTTTCCTTTTACATATTATTAGTCTGCCTTTTGTGCACCCCTTAAAATACACATTAGAATTAAGAGTCTAGCTTTGATCGCCACTTCTCGGTTAGCTTGCTCAACGCGGAGGCTAAACACACATGTTGTGCCTTCCCTAGGCGTTCAACGAGTAAGTCTTCGAGTTGTTCCTTTGTTCTAAACATGAAGAGGCTTTTTAATCAGCCCTTGTTGCAATTTCTATGACACCAATGAATAACCAAACTTAATAATGTTTCTAGTCATCGATATCCTGGTTTGTGGATATGAAAAATAACATAAAATCTGGTGATCCTATTGTGATGACATGAGCAGGCCTAAACAAGTACACTTCTCATGTGAGACACTTTTAGTTTGTGTATAAATTGACTATATAGACAATGTTGGGCATGGATATGGTGAGATACAACATCCTTCCTACTAATCTTTGATAAGCTTTTGCATCCTCCAACAGTGCTAATTTGTATAGTTTTATCAAAGTGAAAAGCCTCCACACTATATGGTAAATGAGATGGATTCACAGGGGATGAGGAGGAAATAATGATTACAAGGATGCAGATTAATTACAACAATGTCAATGACAACGAGATCAATGATAAAAGTTGTAACAACTCGGACTTTCAGGATAAGATTTGAACCATTCTACGTATGTAACTTGATCTGAACTCAATTAAGTTGATTGTATCTAGGTAAAGGTCAAGTCTTAAGTGGGGTTTGAACCGGAACTTCTAGGTTTGAATGGACACCCATTACCACTTCGCCAAAGGTATAGCTTTTGTCAATACAGAATTTGACATATATATACAACGAAAATTTCCAACGAAGGGTATCCACTTAGACACCCTGGGGGTGGCTATAGCTCCACCCTTGGTGGGAAGTGTGTTGGATGTGAATTAAGGTCATGAAGAACCTCTAGCACAAAGTCAAGTTGCTTGGGTCGTTCTACAGGAGGTTAAAGCTTTGAGAGAGATGGGAGAGATATCTTTTTGCATATCTCGTATCCAAAACCTCTTAGCAAACTCAACCGATTGTCCTATCTGGTCTAATTAGCTGACCTTATCCCGCAAGGCCTGATATCGTACCCCTTTTGAACGGTTTCATTCTATTGTTGCTTGTGATTCGAAGAGTAGATCTGTGCTCAGCTGGATTCGTTGGACCATTTGGAGAGGGAGGGTGATCGAGGGGACCCAGACTTTCGATCTCTTCTCTATGGCGGGAGGTTTCTTTCGTATCCTACCAATTAAGTTTTAATGTAAACTCATATACAAGACAAGGTCAACTTCAAACGAGCATACTTCCTGGCTTCGCCATTGTACAAGGTCAACTTCAAACGAGTATATCTCCTACAATTACTTCATGTTCATTTCAGAATTGTCTTCATCACTCAAGCTGCATAGTGCTTTGTTCTTTTGATTTCCTCCGAAAGAAAGCAGTTATTCACTGTTTTTTTTTTCTTTTGGCAGAAGAATGGCTAATTAATTATATATTCTTGTGATAATTACATAGAAATTTTTTGCATCCCTCAACCCTTGAAATCAGCCATGGTGTCAATCCTATTATACTTTGGTCAGTTTCTTAATTCCTTACAATATTGTATACGCAATATAGACTGATGGTTAGTTCTGATTTTTGATATCTATCTTCATTTGGTTCTTGTGTTTCGCGCTATTGTATTATTCTGTTGTTGTTTATTTTCTTTTCCGGTAGGCTTTGCATCGTTTCTCTTATTAGTTGTTATGTTTTCTTTTTTTGTTACTACCTAAAATTGTTGTAATTGAGTCGAGGGTCTTTCTCAAGGTGATAGCAAGGTCTGCGTATATTTTATCCTCTCCAGACCCCATTTGTGAAATTTCACTCCATTTTGTTGTTGGAGAATAGACGGATTGAAATGGTGAAAATATGAATGAGCCCAAACTATAACAGAGAATGAAATTAAGATATTTTGCATTATTTACCCTTTTGATTGTCTTGAATTGTTATATTTTCCAAACTAACTCATACTCTCTCTATTTCAATTTATGTCTTACTTTAGTTAATCCTTTGTTCTAACATGACGAGTCTTAATCATCCCTTGTTGCACTTTCTTGAGAACTTGACTACATAGGCAAATGTTGGGCACGGAAATGGTGAGATATAACAACCTTCCTACTAATCTTTGATAAGCTAAGCCTTTGAGGTTTGAACCGGAACTTTCGAGTTTGAATGGACACCATGGTGTGTGGTTGTTTGAGGTTTGAACCGGAACTTTCGAGTTTGAATGGACATCAATTACCACTGCGTCAAAGGTATATCTTTGTGAAGGTTATCCAAATTTAAATATATATGTCCTTTAAATACATAATTTAACATATATATACAACCAGTTATCTCTATAGCAACAGTTAATTAAGAAAAAAATTTATGGCAACAATCTTTATTTAGCGCTTTTATGCTTGTTGTATTCCATTTATCTCTCTTTCTTCTTCATTTAACCACCCATCAGCGAAGTTTTTAAGATTTATGGTGAGAAAAAAGAAATGAAGTTATATAAACGAAGAAGAAGATAATAATTAGTAATGGGGTAAATGGGAAAGCGTAAAAAAAAAAAGATCCAAGGTAAAGGACACTAATTCGAGTTCAGGTAGCCACGAGAAAATGATGGGCAACTGCTGCCCCCGACTAATTCTCATGTTACCGTTAATGCCACTTTCCGACTTCCTAGTATAAAAATAAGATAATTAATTTTTAATTTTTTCATGTGTCGTGTCATTTTACAATTAAAGAATATTTGTTATATTTTAAATTTCATAATAAAATTAAAATTATATAATGCAATTGTTTTGTTGGAATTTTTTTTTTAGCAGTTGTACAATTATTTAAGAGACCCTTTTTTATCCTCATTTTTGCGCTTCCAAACCCAAAACAATCATAGTTGTATATATATGTCAAATTGTGTATTAATAGGTATACATTTTAAACTAGACAATAAATCCTCTTAATATTAAATTAATGGCTAGAAATAAACCATATGATTTTAATATATGCCAATAACAATCCTTAGATTAAATAATGCAAGAGATAAACAGAGACGTTGTTTTCTAATCTCAGAACTTTTAGGATTACTATAAAATTTACTCACTTATATATAATGTTGTAGAATATTTTTATTTTTTTTGGTAGTTTTTCATTTTTTGATTCAGAGAAAGTATAAAAATCTATCACAAATTAAAAGAAATTTTTGTTATATATATTTTTCTTACGCGAAGATTATCGATACTTAGGCCAAGGCCTTTGGTTAATACATTAGCAAGTTGCTCAGGAGTGGCCAAATGCTGAATGAATACAAGACCTCTTTGAATCTTCTCCCTAATGAAATGATAATCAATGTCAATATGTTTGGTTCTTTCATGAAAGACAGGATTAGATGCAATATGGATGGCAGTCAGAGGAGGAGTTAGGTTGGGGTTCATGGGTTCGGACGAACTCACTAGCTTTTTCGTAGACCCTATATTTGTATTAGAAAATTAATTAAATATATGTTTATCAACATGTGAACCTCTAAAGAAAATTGATTTAGAACCCCCAAACTCCTAACCTTGGCTTCGCCTCTAATGGCAGCAGTGCTAACACTATGTATAACAACATGTAAGACAAGAGGCATATCCAGTTCATGAAAAAGACCAATTATCCATGTAACTTCAGCAACAGTAGAAGCCATGCTTCTGTATTCTGCTTCGTCAGAACTCTTTGAGACAGCGGATTGCTTTTTTGATTTCCAAGAAAGTAAAGAGTCCCCAAATTTTATCATATACCAAGTGATGGAACTCCTAGTATCAAGGCAAGATCCCCAATCAGTATCACAATAGGCTTGTAAAGAACCAAAAGATTGTGTAGCCAAAAGAATGCATGAGCATGGATCCTGTTTGATGTACCAAGGCTTGCGTATAGTACACTCTATCCTCCCCAGACCATATTTGTGAAATTTCACGGAATGTGCTGTTGTTGTTGTTGTAAAATAGACTTATTGAATGTGACTTCTTATATACTGATACACGGAATTAGGAAGTAAATGGTTATTATCATTGTACTCTTCTTGTTTCAATTTACAATTTGGACAATTGAAGATTTTATATCTGTATTTACATCGAACATTAGTTAGTTTGACCTTCATACTCCGAATCAAAGTCAAAGAATTAACTTGATTTTCCTCTGTTTCTTTGCAGTTTTCTTGCTCCTCTACTTGCTACAATTTGGGAATTTGTCACATACTTTGTAGAACTACTTGGGCTTGTTTCTCCACTTGCTTTTCAGCCTTAGATTGTTGTTGCACTTGCATTTGTTTCAACATTCAGAAACTTCTTCTTACACCTAGGCATAATAGAAGAAGAAGACATCAAAAAGTTATTGAAGAAGCACTCGTTGTTAGTATAAGGGTATATATATTCTAGTTTTTGAACGATAGAGACATTAATGTCTTAAAAATATGACGGAAAATATCTGCATATCATTTATGATAGTTCGGGAGTATATTTTATTTTTCCCTTATTATTTTGGTGCAAGTAATATGAATTGCATTAATGACTTAATGTGTGAGGCTGACGTGGTGAGCATATCCTAATGTTGTTATTGGTAGAGTCGAATTAAGTAATTTATTAATTATATCACGTGACTAAATGAAATTCCAGCTGTCTTTTCTTTTAGGATCTTTTTCACAAAATATATTTTTCAAATCTTGGAATATATATGTCAAAAGATATGGCGGCTTCATGATAAGATAATAATCAAATCTTTTTGTTCAGACAAAATGAAAAAGACAATGCTTGTGATTGGCAGGGAGGAAAATATATTTTTGAAATAATTTTACAAATCTTTCTTGAAGTACCTTTTAATTTTATCGTAACAAAATTGCTTTCTCCATTCCATATTAATTGAATTTTTGAGGCATTTTTTATTTTTCAAATTAACTTAATTGTTCAATTTTCAAGACTACTTTTAGAGTGTTTTTTCAATTTTACCCTTCATTTGGATTTTCAATGTGATGACTTCAATAAATTTGGCAATAATTAATAAGGGAAAAATAGAAAATTATGTTCAATTTATGTCTTAATCTACTTTTCTTAAAGGGTGTGAAACACCTCAAAAATTCAATTAATATGAAATGGAGGAAGTAGTATGTATGTAACTTAAAATGGACATATTTGCTTCTTATATGTCAATTTTATGTCTTCGTTTACTTTGTATTTTGTATTTTCTTACGCATCATTCACATAAGGTGAATCCAGAATTAGATGTATAGTATGGTTAAACAATTGCTATTATCAATGTAGAACATAATCATAACTAAATATGATTTGTAAGATAAAAATAAATATTTTGAGCTCATACTTTTTATTTCTATATTTAATAGAGTTCGAAGGACAAAAATTAAACACCACTCGAGCGAAAGGATGAGAGGTAGTAATTAGCATGCACAAAATAGGGACAATTTGATCAGTGAAACTTATCCATAAATCTAAGGATAGAAAGGACAACTACTGTTCTTTTGGATGAGATATTGCCATAAATTTTGGTCATGCTTGTTGCAGCATAATCTTATCAGTGGTTTCAAGCACTATTCTAGATAGCTAGGGTACTTATTGTTGACTCCGGTATTCAGATTAGTAAACAGGTTAGAAACAATAAAAGATAAAAAGAAATAGAAAAGAATTATTCGAGTCCATAAAATTTACTGTGTGTTCCTAAGAAATTTAATACCCTCAAGTATCTGAGGTTGTAGATTAATTCCTTCCAAGATAAAATAGATTAACTATTAAAGAAATAGTGGTACCTCAAACTTCGATAATTTCAACGAACTCAAAAAGACAGCAACGGGACCACATACATAGACAAGATCGATTTCGTTTGTAAGAAATGTATGTAGAAGAAGGGAAGAATTCGATGCAGAAAAATGAGAGAAAATCTCTCTATTTATAGCCAATAAATGGTAGTATGAAAAGGTGCTAATTATGCCTTATCGGAAAGGTCACAACTCCTTGGAAAAGAAACGATCTTTCAGAAAGGTCCCAACCCTTTGAAAAAGAAACGACCTTTTAAAAAGGTCTCAACCCTTTGGAAAAGGTACAAACTTGCAAATGGTCACAACCCTTTAAAAAAGACACAATTTTTTGTAAAAGTCACAACCCTTCATTTTCTTTTAACACCGTTAAACCTGACGCTCATTACAACATACAATGTGTGATGCAAAATACATACAATTCAACTTGTACAAGGCATGCGTGATTGTGGGCTCTTAATTATTGCTGTCATTTTGTCCCAAAGAATTTAAAAACAAAATCTTCAAGTAGGCTGAGAATATGTATCGACGATAACATTGATCAATCATAAAAAAAAGTGTAGTGACATAAATGATTTTTCTTTTTATCTTCAACTAAAAGTATCAATTTCGCATATAGTATGAATACACTGCTCAAAACTGCCTAAAAAGGTAGGGTTAAAAGCGACCCAATCACTTTCGTCTTAAATATTTTTGTTACTTTTCCATTTAGGATGAACGACATCGCTTTGAAAGGACGGACATAGTCTTTTTTTTCATTTGAAAAATATTTTCTATAAAAGTGACGAACAACATCGTAACATTTGAACTTTTTTAACGTCATCTATCGCTTTGTTTTTTCATATCCGATAAACGTGACAATGAGTTTAAAAAGTCGAATCAATAAATTTTAGATATTATAAAAAGGGAAAAAATACATAAAGAAAACTTTCAAATTTTGTGATCTTAAATTAAAAATATATTAAATTATAAAAAAAATAAAAAATTCAAACACTATAAAAAACAAATACTTACAAACAAATTAAAACGGAAAAAATATCTTTTTTAACTTATTCACATTTTGTTGAATAGTGGGGAAGGGAATTATGTGGCTGTCAAAATGGCGGCGAATTCTGGTAGGGTATAAGTTTTTGGCATAATTTTGTTGTGTGAAAATGATTGATTCATTTCACGTAGACCCATCTTTTTCTTTTTCTTTTTTTGCAAAAAACTTTGGAAAATAAAATTCTTAGTTTTAAAAGACTCTTGCCAACCCCCAACCTTTTGTTTGATTTACCAACTTTTCCAAGTGAGGTGTTTTTAAAACATATTCGTACTAAAATTTAATTAAATTTTGATTCACGTATTGAAAGATCTATTTTTGAGGTGACGTTTCAGAAATCGAATCAAAACCTCTTTGATTAAGAATGAAGGAATTTGAACAATCCTATTATCATTCATATTTGATTGTTTTTCATTTATTAACTAGTGATAGAAGGTTTTTCTATATTTTAGCTTCTTTTTTTTCACGAGGAAAAATGATTAAATTTATCCATAAATTTTGCAAAATGATCTAAAAATTCCCCCCACTTAAAGAAATGGTCCAAAATTTCAATTTTCTCAATTTCCATCCCTTGTTTTTCTAGATCATTACCACTATAATAATTAATTTTGTCCAATTACAAAAAAGAAAAAAAAAAAAAAAAAAAACAAACAAACAAACAAATTTTCCGTACAAAATCATTTTCATCTGTACTATTTTTTTCAAATATTATTTAATTAATTACCTCCGCTAAAAGACTATCACCCATCAAGTACTATATAACCCTTATCTTAATAGCCACAATTATATTAATGCAACTGATTTAATTAGGAGTTGAATAGTGTATATCTAAGTTTCCAAATAAAAAAAAAAAAAAAAAAAAAAAAAAAAAAAACAAACAAACAAACAAATTTTCCGTACAAAATCATTTTCATCTGTACTATTTTTTTCAAATATTATTTAATTAATTACCTCCGCTAAAAGACTATCACCCATCAAGTACTATATAACCCTTATCTTAATAGCCACAATTATATTAATGCAACTGATTTAATTAGGAGTTGAATAGTGTATATCTAAGTTTGTTTTGGTATTAGGTGGTTGATGTAGAGCTCTTTCTTAATAGATAATTTTAAAAGGATTAGTGATGGAGTTATGTCAATAGAATTCTAATAAATGTGGGAATCCAACTTATTAGTGCAATATTATTCATTCCTTAGCTTATTTGAGGTTTGAAAGTGGTTAATTTGAGCTTCGAGATAGAGATCTAATAATTGGAGATTTTGAATATTGAAGAATAACGTGATATTGTTATCGTCGATATAAATCTTTGCTCCTTTAAGTTCAAGGCAAATTTGAACCTTAATTAACCTTTGTAAAAAAGGATCACTTTTTTCGAAAGCTTTTGTCATAAGTCAAAGAGGGAAAATTTAGCCTATATTTATAACGAAAAGGGTAGATCCAACCCAACTATTAACAAGGGGTATATCTAGACCATTTCGTGAAGTTAATAAGGGGCAAATTTGGACCCTTTGACTTCTTTATAACATGTGTAACAAAAAATGTCTGACTTTATATTTTTAGTTTTTATTTGATTCATTAGTTGTGTACTCTCAATGACGTGTCATTATTGAAATGATATAACATATGCAATACCAAAAGATCACTTAAAAGGTATTTTTATTTTGTTTTACACATATTAGTTTATCATAATTATAAGAATCAAAACCTTTTTTTGATATTCTTAAATTTTGTATCCATTAGTTGTACACTCTTAATGACGTGTCCATTATTCTTCCTTCCTTTCTTTCTAAAGCAACGTAGATGCATCTTTCTTAATCAAAGGTCTCAGATTCGAACTTTGAATATTAAAAAAATTGTAATAAGAAGTTCATTCCCTCGAATAAAGCCTTTCACGACTTAAATTTAGAATAATCGAGCTTCAATATAAAGTATCGAACATCAAATTGCAAAAAGAAATAGAAGTAATCAAGAATAGTTGCATCGAATCAAAACATGGTATCCTTATCTTGATAGCCTCTATTTCTTCATGTAGAATTGTCAACTAAGGTGGAATAATCGCCTAATCAACGAATATATATATCACTTCCATTTCCCTCTAGCTATTTGTAGCTAAGTGACAAAGAGTGATAAATAAGAAGCGGGTAGAAGCAGGCAGTTGTCCGTCGACATGTCTACTTCTTTAGTTGAGGGTATTTTTAAAATTTCTTTACTTTGTTTGTCTTATTCTTTCTTTTAATCTGTTATATATTTGAAAATACATTTTAAAAAATAGAAATTATAATAATTAGCAACTTAAAGATACTTAAAAGTCATATACAAAATTTGGCTGACTCTCAAAATACTATCAATATTACTTAATTAAACTGGGATGAAGGAGATAATATATATTATTTGAATTAATGTAAAAAATACTATAAATCACAATAATTAATAAATTTAAAATTTAAATAACATATAAAAATTTTAACCGGCTTTTGAAATTCTATCAATACCACATAAATTAGGACAAAGAAAATAACATATATTAAATTCGTGTTAATGGCACATGCTCATTTATCTAGTAACACCAAAATTATTCATGTTTTACTTTTTTGCCTTTCTCTCTTTGTGGATAGTAAAGAATGAATATACATAGTTTTCCCGTGTAACATTGAACTTTCTCTCCTTTGTGTCCAAGTGTAGTGTGGTGATATATAGTCTTACAAAAAGATTGGAAAATTGTTGAGAAAAATTTGAAAATTTTCTATTAAAAGTAGAGATTTGAATTTTTGATAGTTGGATGGTATATTATATCCCATCAGTGAAGTAGAATAATGTTATGAAAGCCGTATCGAAATCAATTTTTTTGTTAAAGAATGTTCAAAAATTAATAAAAACAAACAAAAACTAATTTATAACTAGTTTTTTATATACTTAATTTTTCGATGAATAATGTTTAACTGAACACCCAAATATGAACATGACTACACCACAGATTGAAAAGGGGTGATTTAACCCTCCTCAAACATTTTTTTTTTGACTTTTTTTTGTTTCAATGACTATTTTAGATTATTATTTTGATGGTCAAATTTATTTATGTTTCACTAATATTCTTGTAAAATTTATTATAGAAGACCCAATTTTTTTCTTCAAATGCAAAAACTAAATTACAATATAGCCAAAAAAATAGTTTTAAATTTTTTTCTTTACACTAAGGAATGAAAGAAAAAAATAAAATAAGGTTAAGAACTCAAATAATGATAATCAAAGAAGTCAAAATAATTAATGTATGAAAAAATAAAAATATACCTTGAACTTTGCGAGAAGAATCATATATACCCCTAAATGATTTTAAAAAAATTGAAAGTCAAAAATATAAATTTAAAACTAATTTTTTCACTTTCGTTAAATGAAGGGTATATGTGAGCTCATTTTGTAACGATAGGGGTATATGTGAGCCGTTTGTATAAATGTAAGGGTATATATGAGCCACTTTCATAACGATGGGCATATCAACTCCAAATAACAAAGTTGAATGGTATATGAGGCCCTTTTCCCTTTAATTTATCAATCAATATTATTCATATTAGGCATTTGTTCTTACTGGATGTAGATGAAACTCTTATGAGAGTAATTGGGATCACTTTAGGTTTTCAAAAGGTATGATAAAAAAAAATACAACTATATATAGCCATGCAGCTAATTATGAATTTATATCAATTTATTCAAGTATATTTGGTCCTTGTTATACTTTTTGTATCAATTATATTTGTTTGTATCTGCTACTACTGATTATACATTTATATTAGTACATCAAGGGTACTTGTTCCTCGTTATTTTTGAGTCCGGAGCCAAAAGGGCAAAAAAATTGTCAAAAATTCCAAAATGGCACATCAAATTTATTTAAAACCAAAAGGGCAAAATCGCTCCTGACGAAACGATTTTCCTTTGACACAAATCAGCGATTTTGTAAATAAAAAAAAAACTATTTTAATTAAAAATCGCTGACAAAAAAATTTATTTTTTTATTAAAAATCGCTGCTTTTAAATTAGAATTTTTTTTCCTTACACATCACTGTAGGAGCAGCGTTTTTCATGCCTAGTGCTATTATTTTCATGCCTATTGTTAATTATTAATAATATAAAAATGATAAACAAGACGGACAGTATACTCAATAAAATTGTTGAAGCATGAAGAAAATTGAATTATATATCATAAATAATAAAAAAAAAATATTAAATTTTACTGTTGTCGTACGATTTTCAGGAGCGATTTTCTTCTGACAAAAGTTGCCGTACGATTAAAAAAAATAAAAATCGCTGCTAAGATCGCTGCCTTAGCAGCGATTTTCTCAAAAAAAAAATAATCTTTTTTTCTTGATTTTGGTTAAGAATTTTTAAAAAAAAAGCTTTTTTTTTCAAATTTAATATTCTTTTATTATTATTTATGATATATAATTCAATTTTCATGTTTCAACAATTTTCTTGAGTATACTGTCCGTCTTGTTTATTATTTTTATATTATTAATAATTAACAATAGGCATGAAAAAAGCTGCCCCTGCAGCGATGTGTAAGGAAAGAAAAAAAAATCTGATTTAAAATCGCTGCCACAGCAACGATTTTTAATTAAAAAAAAATTCTTTTAGCAGCGATTTTTAATGAAAGAAAATAAAAATTTACAAAATCGCTGCCAGGGTAGCGATTTTGTCATTGTGTCAGAGGAAAATCGCTTCGTCAGGAGCGATTTTGCCCTTTTGGTTTTAAAAAAATTTGATGTGCCCTTTTGAATTTTTGACAATTTTTTTTGCCTTTTTGGCTCCGGACTCCGTTATTCCTTATGTATCATTTAAGTGTATCTGCAACTTATTATAAATTTGTATTAATGTATTCAACTGTATTAGTTTCTTGTTATACATTTGTATCATGTATTTGAGTGTATATGTTCACTAGTATATATTTGTATTAATGTATTTGAGTATTTTTCTAGTGTACTCATCACCAGAATGTATTTATATCAATGTTGTAGCAATGTATTCTAAGTGAAAAAAAATTGTAAATCAAAAAAAAAATTATGTATTAATATTGTATAAGTAATAGTTAGTGATATAGTGAAATTAATGAAGAAGAAAAAAATCTTGTGGCACAATTCTTTTTTATTATTAAAAAGACCTTAAGAGTTTTCAGTGCCATTGATTATCAAAAATTGAGATACTAGTGAGAGTGGTTTATGCTAATTTACTTCTTCTTTTTTAAAATGTTGCACAATTAATACATTTACATAAAATATTGTATTTATATTTGAAGTCACCTAGTGATTAGTAAATTGAATTAAAAATTATAAGACTCCAAATTCAAATTTCAATAAATATAATAATTAAATACTAGGTAATACCTTTTTATTTTCCTATTCTTAATGGATATAATTAGTTATTATCTAATACCTATCGCTAAAAGGAGGACGCAAAGTGATCCTAACACTAAGGTTAACATATATATACTATAAATAATATTTAAAAAAACGTTGCTTTTGACACATACAATGAATAAAAAAAACACACTAGAAGATATTAAAGCTTTTTTAGCTCAATGGTGGAATTAAAATATTTGAATGTCCAATAGAATTGAGTCTTGTTAAAGTCAAAAATATCAACGTGGCTTGAATATGCTTTAAAGCATAATAATAATTGATTTAAATGTGACCTACGAAACACCGAAAACCGTGACCTAATCCAATGCGTAAACCATCCC
>NW_006239056.1:727466-769666 GCF_000226075.1 Solanum tuberosum
AGACACCTTGCAAACCCCCCCCCCCCCCCCCCCCCCCGAAAAAAACCAACCTGAGCTTATTTTGGGAGAGTAATAAATTATTTTATATTAATATTATAAAGCAGTATTTTATATTTGGTCAATGTCCAAAATTACTTATGAAAAAAGCTATTTTTTAATTTCTGGCTTTAAAAAAAGTGAGTATCATATTATCTTTTTGGTCATCCTAAAATGGTCATCCAACTAGGTATGTTGTCTAATACTTATCTGTCTCAATTGATATGATTCACTTTTTTAATCGATCTAAAAAAAATGATATATTCATTTAAGTTGAAACAAAAAAAAACCATAAGGAGCATTAGATCCCTAGAGTGGTACTATATTATTGTATATTACTAGGTTTGAAATCGAATTAATTAGGTCGAGATGGTACAAAAGCAAGCTACCATATTTTAAAAAAAAAAGTAATTCGGAGTTATTTTTTGTCGTTAAACAAAATTAAAAAGAAAATATTAATCGCAACCGTTGTTTATATGCTCTGACAATGAATTAGCTAATTAATCATAATCTGTGTTTAATGTTCCCTCTTATCTTTGAATTGAATAGATACTAAATGTCCAATAGAACACTATATTTGACGCTATTGAGAGTGACTCTCTAATAACTTAATGCGTGCAAGCCATATTAAGGAGATTATGGAGAACTCAAATTAAGATACGACGTTATTAGATAATTGAGTACTGTTTCTCTTTATTTTTTTATGTTGTTTTAACTTTTTTATCCTTAGAGTTTGGTTGATATCTATGATTTGTTTATACTTCTATTATTGTTTTATCTTATTATGACTATTGTTTATGATGATTTGACAGATTGCATATTAGTAAGTTTTTGCCAAGATTTTCTCCTTTTTTGTTATTTCCCTCTATCTTGCTTTGACTTATTTTTTTCTTAAACCGAGAACCTATTGAAAATAACGATAAAATTTGTGCACACACCACTAAAAAATAAGTTAATTTTTTATTTAGTGTCCGATTTATCAGAGTTCAATTAAATTTAAATTTATATCAAAAAATCACACACATTAAGAGTAAACACTTTCTAATAAAAATAATTTTATATTTAAAAAACACAAATTTAATTTTTTTAATTAATCATAAGATAATATATTCAATCACTCTATCACCATCCTCGTTGTGCCTACACCAATAAACTTAAAAGGGAACCCCAAATGCTTTGTCAACCTAAAAAAGTGATGACTTAGTCAAATCAATCCCCAAATATACCTCCACCTCCACTAACTTTTTTTACTCTTCACTCCAAAAATCAAGGCTATTTCCGCCTACTTTCTCATTTTACCACTCCCATACAAAATGAAATGCGTAAGCAGTGACAAAATCTCACTCATCTTATTTTATTTCTCAATCGGTGTCTGGAATTCACATTAAAAGCTTCGATTAAAATTGGATCATGCAGTGCAGGATCAATTTGAAGCTGCCGCTCCAAACAAGATTTTCTTCATATTCAAGGCTCGAACTCGAGATCAGTGGTTAAGGGTGAAACACTCCCATAAATGCACCACAAATCCTGTTGGTCCTACTCATCTTACTTATCCACATACCCACTTAATGTGTTGACACGTGTCCATCTACTTTATTTTTACATTTTTATGTTACTTTTCTTTTTTTCCCACTCTCTCACGTTTATTCTAGGCCCTGCCTCCTTCTCTAGCCACGTGTCCCTTTCACCTCCTATATATTTGCTTCTCCTCCCCTGTGTTCTACGTTTCAATTTTCAAAAGCACCTCTTTCTCTGTAACTACAAACATAAATCATATCATTTTTTGAAGAAAAAGTAATGGTGGAATTGCAATTTCCTGCTGGATTTCGATTCCATCCAACTGATGAAGAGCTTGTGATGCACTATTTATGTCGAAAATGCGCCTCACAGCCGATTGCTGTTCCTATTATAGCTGAAATTGATCTCTACAAGTATAATCCATGGGATCTACCTGGTAATTTTTCATCATTTTATTTTATTCTGCTGTTGTTTTTGTACACAACTTTGATGAGGATTTTTGTTTTTTTTCTTTTCAGATTTGGCTTTGTATGGTGAGAAAGAGTGGTATTTCTTTTCGCCGCGAGATCGGAAGTATCCGAACGGTTCACGGCCGAATCGAGCTGCGGGAAATGGATATTGGAAGGCGACGGGTGCGGATAAGCCGATTGGTCGTCCAAAATCGATGGGAATTAAGAAAGCTTTGGTGTTTTACGCAGGCAAAGCTCCGAAGGGAGAAAAAACAAATTGGATTATGCACGAATATCGACTTGCTCATGTTGATCGATCTGCTCGTAACAAGAACAACAGCTTAAGAGTGAGTAAAATGACCTGAATTCAGTGATTTGAGATTTGATCATTTTTGACTAATCGAATGTTTGCTTCTTTGTTTTTAGCTCGACGATTGGGTTTTATGTCGAATCTACAATAAGAAGGGTACAACTGAGAAGAATCAACTGAATATTCGAAAAATGAATGTTGAAATGTCGCCGGCGGTGAGTGAAGGTGATGTAAAGCCGGAGATTATGCCGTATTCAGTTTCAACAAAGCCGTCTTCGACGTCGTACCACGTTTACAATGACTTCACGTACTTTGATTCATCGGATTCTCTTCCAAAACTTCACACCGATTCCAGCTGCTCGGAGCACGTACCTTCGCCGGAGTTCACATGCGAGAAGGAAGTTCAGAGCGAGCCGAAGGTGAAACTGAATGAGTGGGAAAAAACTGCCCTTGATTTTCCATTTAATTACACAGATGCCACTACTTCTGAGTTGCAGAGTTGTTATGAGATGTCACCGCTACAAGATATATTCATGTATCTGCAAAAGCCGTTTTAAGTGGGGCCCGCCGATTTTCAATTTTTTCGATCGCACGTGCGAATGAGACTGAAGTCGATGACTTGGCACGTGCCGATGATTTGTAGGAATTGAAAAAAAGTAGCATCTTTGGGTTTTCCATTTGCTTTCACATTGGCTATTTTTTTTTGTTTTGGAGAAAAGAAAAAAACAAAACAAATTGGTCGTATATAGTTTTTAGTAGAAGGAAGAAAAATTAGTAGAAAACTAAGTTGTGAAATGATATATTTATTGGATTTATTAGTATACTTGTGGAAGTATTTGATTGATACTCACAAATTATAAGGAATATTTAAACTCTGCGTATATGTATATAATTTAGAGCTGTTCAAAATTAGCCTAATTATAGGCAATCTGCTCAATCCGTTCAGAATTTTAAGGGTTGGGCATTAAGATAATTTGAATTGGTTGAATCTCTATTCATGGTATTAATTAATCTATGTTATATCTTTTAAGATTTATCTATTCATTTATAACTTCTTTTTTAAAATTTTCTTGAGTTGAAATTTAAATTGTGGTTATAAAACTTAGAAAACAATATATTAAAATTATTGAAATTAAGTGGGTCAAAGCTCAGTACGTTTTTAAACCCATTTGAACCCAAAATAAACTTGAACAGGTCAAAAAACCAATCCAATATCTATTTCAATCAATTTTAATATCTCAAATTTTAACTCAACCCGTCCATTTGACATCAGGAGCACGTAGAAATGCTAACTTGTACATAAGCCATTAATGATTGAGAGATTGTACGTAAGCCATTAATGATTGAGAGAAAGGTTGGGGCATGAAAGAAAAAGGCTAGCGAACCTCTATTTGCAGATATCGACCCTTTACTCAATTGGGCAAATCATCTGGAAATCAAGGAAAGCTTACTACTACTAAAATACAATGATTGGAAAATGTTGTAATCTTTTAATATCCAACTAATAATTATTACTTTCTCTATTTCAATTTATTTTCTTTATTTGTTAAAATGTCTTTCAAAATCGTCAATAATTCCAAGATCCCACCTGACATATTTAAGACCCACGATTAGGAGATATTTTGGTACGTTATACATATCTTTAAGAGTACATTACAGCTCGATACCATTGGACCATCTAATTTACAATAATATATATATATATCTTATACATATTGCCATTTTTTAATTTAAGACTTGACAAAATTCGAAAGTCTATCTTACTTTCTAATTAAACTTCATGCTCAATAACAAAGACAAATAAATTGAAACGGAGAGTATATAATTTCATCTCTACCATTGTCGACTGAGAGATTAATTGACAAGTGGTTTAATTTGTTGCAACTTCCATTTCCCTCTTCTATCTCTCAAAACCAATTATGTTAAGATGGTAACTGACAGGACATACCCCCAAAGCTGTTGATTCATCAAGATTCAAATGCACATATTTTGTGTTCAACTGCCAAAATAGCTGTTGAACGAGCAAGATCTGCACTAGTAGTTGCTGCAAATTAGTAATTTTGTCATGTTGATCAAACTAATCCCACTTCACTTGTCAAGCTGAAAATCTAGTTGGACAGAGTAAGGAAGTAAATTTGAAAAGAATGAAGCAAAACTAATAAACTTTATTGTGCCAGGCCTTCTGCACAGCAATCACCTTTGGCATTTGTTGCTACTTTGCATTACAAATACACCACTGGGATTTGAAATAAACAGGATTCGTTTTTCTCTTCATGACTCTATTTGATATTGATATTTCTAAGAACTGCAGAAACTGTACAATTTGGTGCTTAAAAGCTAGGTGTAAGACTTACCTTGTACCATGGGAACCTCTCTCAACTTTTCTGTACTTGCAAATATCTTACTACTTTTTATAGTTACAACACAGGTAGCAGAGCTTTAGATATGAAAAAACTTGGACTTTACCCCAACAGCTCTTGCATTAGGCTGGAGTATGAAGAGATTGTTCTTTACCAGGTTCAGCTCCGACTTTGGGTCCTCAAGTTTGCGTTATTTATGTCTTGCTTCTCTTCACTCACTATCGCTATGAGTCCTACTGGACCAGCTAATCTCAATCTCTAAAGTCCGTGATGAGCCATCCTTGTTGTTGTCCTGGCTGAGGCTGAAAAGGCCACTGTACATGCCTTCACTAACAACCTTATCGATTTGGATTGTTACCCTCCCGATAGTGGTCTGAAACAAAAGTATACACATCAGAAATGCTGAGACTGATATTAAGTAAGAGTGATCTGACTCGCAAGGGGTTTCGAACTTGAGACCTCCAACATGGAAGTCCCAAGCCCAAACCACTGGGACACCCCGAAGGGTGTTCTAACTGGAAGTTTATTGGTCAAAGAATATAAACTTCACACCAGACATTCAGAATATAAAGCTATTTACCTTCCCAAATGTGTTTTTGCTTTTGCACAAGATATGTAACTTTTGTCCCTTGGGTGGTACATCAAAAGCCCATGTGAAGCCTTCTTTCCATTCTGGTGATGTACTATGACTCACAACCTAATCATGAACCATGGATTGTTAATATGAAATGCAGATCACCAAAACAAGAAGCTGTTATATATATAAGGTTCTTTAACACATTCCTAAACCTAAACATTCCTCTTTTGGAAGTTCCTATGAAGTATAATCAAGTAAACTGCAAGTCGAATAAAATTTCAGAATAAAAAAGGAAAGAAAAGAAACCACCCAAAAATATCACAAAAAATGTTCTTAGCATGACTGGATCTTATAATTGTTGCATGAGCTTAATATGATTATCCTGTGTTTCTCGGACTTCTCAAATATGCCGACGCATCCATGTTGGATCCTTAAAAAATATACTACTTTTGGAGGATTCAATACGCACTTGACAATATTTTTAAAGAGTACTAGCAACATAGTGATTATCTATAGAGATCCATGGAACTCAATACTCATCACTGTCTTATGCAAAGAGTTATATAAGATATCATGTAATTAAACATTCAACCACACAAGCAATGTGCATGTAGCACCCCTATCGCATGCCTTAAATACCTTCAAAGTAATGTCTCGACACCCAGAGCTGAGAATCTAAGTAATGTGAGACGACATTCTATTTCTTCCTCACACGAAAAATCATTTTATATTTCTTTTCCTAATTTTGAGATTATATTTATAATAGGAAGTTGATCTTCGATGCTCTACATTTTTTAAAAAGAAATAGTGGAGAGATTATGGTACAAGGATTACATTTGTAAAGGATTCACAATTTGATATTTTTTTAATGGAAAAAAAAAACTAGGGAATTATAATATTTGGATGGGGTAATTATATTCTTTAATATAGTATATTCCAGATACAAATGTTCCAACCACCAGCGACTTCATTGACTTTTAGAATATCTAAGTCTAGGATCACTTGGAATTTAAGCAATTCTAGAGGATCCCTAAACTGTCACTACTCTACCAATTAAATAAAGCCTTCAACCCCCACACCCCACACCCCACCTATATATAGACATGAAACATCAAGACCTAAAAAGAGGAAACAGCACCATCTTTCAAGCTTCATTTGCTCTGTGTATCTTGCTATTTTGCTCCCATTATTTTCCTTCCAATTCTACTCTGATTACACTTCGTTTAAGTCGGGAGTCTATCAAAAACAACCTCTCTACCCACAAAGGTAAAGGTAAGGCCTGCACACATCCTACCATCCCCAAACGCCACTTGTGCGATTACAGTGGGTATGTAGCTGTAATTCACATGTCGGGACATGTCCCATTCCTACATATATGTAATGTATTCTGTAGGGTCTCCATTGACTCACGGTGGATATGTTTATATGTACTTGATATTGTATTTGAGCTACATCTCACGAGACTTAATTCAACTATGTGATAGCTTTGAACCTTTGTACGGGATGTTCATGCTTTATAACTAGTTGAACAGGATTTGCTCTACAAGTGCCAGGCCCGTCGGGTGCTGGTCACTGCCCCTAGTTTGGGTCGTGACAGTGTAATACACATACCCTACTATACTCAGAGTAGCTGTGATGGTACTTAATGCATATACCCCTAGTATAGTTGATGTAGGCTGTGATTGTACAAAATTGTCATTCTCATGATAAGTGAATGATTTCAAAAGTAAAATCAAATTTTAGAATAACAAAAGCCTTTGTGCTTCATCAACAATTATAAAGTGATGGCTCATTACCTTTGTTTGCCGTGATGGACCATTTCCAATAGTCAATTGACAAAAAGCATTAGTTCCTCCCATCACCTGCTTTAAATTGTTTGCACGCTTGATTGTGACTGTCAAACAACCTGGTAAGCAATGCAACAGACTGTCTGCTCTATCATGGAAACTTGGTGGGCAAGTCTTCATTAGCATCTGCAATACTGGAATGGCTTCAGCTGCAACCATTGCTTGTGAGTTTGACACATCCATTGGCATGGTTGACCATGATTGCTTGAGTAAGCATAGTGTAGTCAATACTGAATCCTGTGCAGCCTCACTACCAGACTTCAATGCTGCCACCAGATGAGGGATACAAAGTGTAGCAGCATCAGTAACATGGAGCTTGGGAAAATTAGAAAATATAACATGAATGGTCCGCAGAATCTCCTCACTAGCAGTTGCCTTGTTCCACAATTCCTTATCAAGTGCAGCTGCATTTCAAGGAATTTTAAAGTGTTTTTAGCAAATAAGAGGAAAAGGAAATACTTGTACTACAGTCATGACATGAAGAAGGAACAAAAAAGAGATGAGAACAATAGGCATGCAACAAAGATTTAGGATTTGGTTAGCTTAAGACATTAGATCATGGAAAATTTGAGTTTCGAAATTCATAGATCAGAAAGATTAATAGCTGCATTGGAGCGCTACAAGCAAAATTAGACAACGAAAGAATATGCATCGGGTAACGGTTTGACATCTTGTTACTTAATATGGTTGTTTTATTTTAATTTTTTATAAGTAGGTTTGTTTTATTTAATGGCATTAGGTCTTATGTCTACCAATCTAGTGCACTTATGTTTTTCCTTTTGTCAGCTGTCCAATTCTTTGAAGCACTATCTTTAGTTTACAGATCTAGTTTCTGAAAATGGCTCTGAATCTGTAGCTTTCAATTAAGTGATAGCTTCTAAAATGACTGGAAAGCTATAGCTTTCAATTTATTGTTTCAAGACTTTACCCTACTTTAACTTGTGGGGACATAAAAAGAAAAATAATTGCAGCATAAACTTTCTAAGGGTAAAATATTGGAACAGAGATTTACATCTGAAGACTCCTTTTCTGGGTTTTTAGCAGATTGCATGTAACATTATTTTCGTGTAGGCTTTGGATGGTTCATGTATATTTCCATAAAAGCTCTTCACCAGATGTAGGTGCTTCATCGTCATCGGACTTCCAAAAATAAAAAATAAAAAAAAGTACTCCCTTTGTCCCAATTTATGTGGCACACTTTCCTATTTAGTTTATTCCAAAAAGAATGTCACCTTTAGAAAAAAATGAACTTCAAAATTCTCATTTATTTAGGTGATTTATAGCCATACAAATGTCTAAGGCTAGTCTTACATACAATTTAACTTCAAAAATCTTTTACCCTTAATGAGATGATTATAGCCACACAAATGTCTAAGACTAGTTTTAGATCACAAGTTTCAAAAGTCTTGCTTTCTCTTTAAATTTGTGACGAGTACTCATATGAAGAGAAGTCGAAGGGCCCATATCTCTTAGCCGATGTGGGAGACTCAACAATTGGAGCTAGTCGTAACAAAATTTATGTAGATGAACCTGAGAGAGAATTATTATTAAAACTTGTAATGATCCGTGAAAATTTATATGATCACCTGAAAACTCTTCTTATTACCTTAAAAATGATCACGAGAAATTCGTATAGTTGATTTGAAGTTGTTTCAGATTGAACTATAGTTATTATAACATGATTAATCATCATCAAAAGATTGGAAATAGAGTGGTTTTTTTGCAAAAGATTTATATATTCATAAAAATAATATATTAATTGAAAAATGTAGTGAAGTGGGAGTGATTATTCCTTTGCACGATTATCGAGGGGAATGTTTGTGGATCCCACATTATGACCAAAGAAAATTAAAGATTGTCAGATCTTTTTCCTATGTTTTTTATAATAATAATAAAAGAACATGCGCATTGGCTACAATTATCATTTGGCCAGCTTTTTCTTCATTATATAGAGTAATCAAAAAAAAAAAAAGAAAAAAAGAGGGGGGGGGGGGGGGGGGTACTTAACAAGCAAGTTACCTGTCAAAGATCTGATAAGCTCGTTTGATACATATTCTTGAAGCGTGTGATTTGAGAATAAAAACCTTACGAGCAGAGATGCTTGTACTACAATTTCTGAATTAGGGGCTATAAGCAGTTCTTGAACCATTAAAATTCCACCTGCGTCTGCAACAGCTCTCCTGTTTGTTCTACTGCTCATTACAAAATTTTGCAATGCACAAATTGCCACCATTTGCATTTCTTCTGTTGGTTCATCTTCAAGTAAGCTTATCAGAGCTCGACAGGCTGAGACAGAATCACTCGATCTAGCTAGTCCTTCATGCTGGGAGAGATCACCAAGAGCAAGAGCTGCAAGAAGCCTACCAGATTGCGATCTAGATTGTGGATCCAACAAATATTGTGCCAGAGGAGCAATTGCGTACTTAGATACCTTCAGCTGTCGTACCCTGACATTGTTGAAAAGGGCTTCAAGTAATCTTCCCGATGCTTCTTCACACTGGTGAGATCTTAGCAGATCCAGAAGGGCATCAACTGCGCCTGCTTCAGCCATCAGTTCCGCACATGAAATATCGGCCTTTTCATGAACTATAAGTGCATCTAGTGCAAGAGTAATGGTGGTCTCGACTGTTGAACGCAGCATCTTTACAAGAACCACCAGGGGAACTTTGAAGTAGTAATCAGAGTTAGAGCATAGGACATTGCAGAGAACCATAGCTGCTGACTCCCACAATGCAGGCGGTACAGGGTCGTCTTGAACAATAACCTTTGCAAGCTCAAAAATACCGCCAGCATCAGCAACTGCTTTTGGCCAGCTTAATGAGATATTTTCCAAAGCTTTAATTGCCGTCTGTTGCAAGTTCAAAATACCAATGCCTGCTAGCTGCACAAGAGGCACTACAGCATTTTTTGTAGTTATATCCTGCTTAAAATGCTCTTGTGCAAGGAGGTGAGATAACAATTCGGTTCCAAGTTGCTGGATATCTTGAGATGGTGATTCAAGAAAGGAAATCAGAGGCTCAATTACCTGGCTAGGAGAAAGATTCAGAGTTGAAAGACTTTGTGGCTTCTCTAGAATATTTACAAGAGTCTGCAAAGCACTGTGCTGTCCCCACAGTCCAATATCTGACCGTAGTAAAACCATAAAGAGAGGTTCTACAATTTTTGCAGCAGATGTGCTTTTCGAAATAGCACTACTATTTGTCAATATGCGGAAGAGTTCTGCAATAGTGGAGCATAGGGAACTGGATGCAGTTGGGAGCAGCTCAAGGCAATTTTCTATTATGCCTGCTTTGACCATATCCATCTTGCGGGGAGTTCGGTCTTTACCCAACTTAATAAGTGCACAAATACTCGCGTCGCTGAGCCGGTGGTTTGAGCTACAAATCAGATGAACCAGAAGATCAACAAGATCATAAGCTGATGCAAGCTCCACCAGCTGCTCATCATCCAACAAGCTCTCAAAAGCACAAACTGCTGATTCCACAGCCCGTTCTGCATCAGATTGCATTAGCATTACTAGGGGATCTACAAATTCAGAAGCAATCGGCAATGCTCTGATTTTTGGATCACCAAAAAGTACAAAGCATAGCTCAGCAGCATCACTTTTCAGTTCCAATGGAGAAGCTGAAGAAAGAATCTTATGTAGACTCTTAAGGGGATTCCTTTCTAGATCAGCCATCAGTGATGCTTTTGAATCACTTTCTGATGTCAACTTAACCAAGGCGCTAAGAGCAACTTTCTTTTCACTTTCTAATGCAGCATCAAGCATGTCAACTAATGGCTGAATGGCTTGAATTGATGTTTCAGAATCTCGGATGTTCTCAGCATCAAAAAGTTCATTTAAAGCCCTAGCAGCACTCAGCCTTGCATTTCTTGACCCCAAATGAAGAACAGCAATCAGTTGTATCGTGCAACTAACTGCTGCTTCATACTGGAGAAGATCAGAATTGCTGAAGAGTATTCTCAGTAGCTCAGAAATAGTTGCCTCAGTCAAGTCTTGAGGACTCAAAGATAGGTACTTCGTTAGAGCCTCCAGCGCCCCCGCTTCAGCCATGATTAATTTGTTTGCATCGTTACCATCTGCAATTTGTATCAAGAGACACACAGCCAATGGAGGTGCACCTGGTCTATCAGGCAGTGGTTTTAACAGATCTACCAGTAGAGGGATAGTCTTGCGCGCAGTTGAACCAACTCTCACATCATCAATTTCAAAAAGATATTCCAGGGCAACCTGATCAGGGTTTCTTACCAATAAAAATTCTTCAGAGAGAGAAACAAGATTCGGCATATCGATTTCAATGTGACCAATCAAGCTCACTAAACCAGCAATTGCACCTGAATTCGCAATAGTAAGATTTATTCCCTTGTCCCTCTGACGAACAAGACTAGCTATTGCCTGAGCAGCAAAAAATCGATCAATCATTTCATCAGATTTCAGAAGATGTGCAAGCAAGGGTATAAAACGCATGGATGTTGGAGAGGATACTATATTGGCATCTTGGAATAAAATAGCCAAAAGCAAAGCACTGATCCACATGCCCTCTGCATCTTCAAACTCTGCCTGCCATAACAAATTTTTCTTCAGTTCACTTGACCAGATAAAAACTTCAAAAAGAGCATGTGAACCTTCATCACTTCTGATGATTGGACTCAACAAAGGTGACAATGAATCAGTTACTTGCTTATCAAACTTTTCTTTAATTTGTTAATTATTTTTTCATTAATTTCATCTCAGTTGCCAAAGTTGAGAGGGTAAAGTTGCATATTCAGGTACTCAGAAAAAATTCCATTTAGCAACTCAAGTGGTTTCTATCAAGAGCTAGCACATGGCAAGACAAAGAGAAATCAGTATAACAGAAGATGAGACATGACACTTCAAATGCATTAGTTTTTATCATGATCCAAAAACATGAAGTGAGACATAAATGTTGGCCCTAATCCAGAAGTATGTAATTGATACAGATGATACCTCACAGCCTTGCGAATTCGTTATTATGGGTAGTTCCTACAAAGGATCAGACTAATGACGTATACAATACTCGGATTCTCGATGTAGATGCTACATAGTTGGTTAAGTCAGGTAAATGAAACATTCAACAGTTTTAAATAGTTTTACAATAGCGGCCATCAGTTGCACAATCAACAACATACCCAGTGTATTCCACAAGTGGGGTCTAGGGAAGGTAGTGTGTACGCACTACGCAGTCTTACCCCTACCTTGTGAAGGTAGAGAGGCTGTTTCCGACAAACTCTCGGCTCCATCAGGTATTCAATCAGTCTACATTAAACCGCACAAAGAATAATAACCTGAACCAAGGTCCAAAAACCAAAAGTACTGAATAAAATTAGCCAATCAACACTTATATGGTTCCAAGTTGAAATCAAATTTGGTTCTTAAAGAAGAGGCCTGCAGCACAAAGACAAAGTGAGAATTATACAATGTCTACCTGTAGATTGTAAGTGTGTCTTGCAAGCTTGTCAGCAAGAGCCTCAAGTCCCCCCGCTTCCTGAACAGTGGACTTGCTATTTATATGAAATGATGAAATTATTGATAGCAGCCAAAGGGCAACAGTACCACCCAAGACCATTGCTGGATCTGGAACCTCAAACTCATTTCCTTCCCCAAATGGAGTTCTTTCTGTGAAACCCCTAGGGGTTCTGACTTCAATTTCTAGAGAAGAACAGTTAGAGTTTTTCTTCATCATATCAACTAATGCATATATAAGAGGTTTCAAGTACCCAGATGCATAAAGTGCATCCATTGACTGAACTTTGTGTTCCTTGGCAGCACAAATAACCAATGCTGTCCCACCAACACTTACTTCT
Source organism: Solanum tuberosum (assembly GCF_000226075.1). Lineage (NCBI taxonomy): Eukaryota > Viridiplantae > Streptophyta > Magnoliopsida > Solanales > Solanaceae > Solanum > Solanum tuberosum. Next base: position 740,390 of record NW_006239056.1, read on the forward strand.
AGGCTGCTAGAGTTCATTATTCTATCAGCCAATGCACCTATTGACCTGGATCTTGACACTAACAGGTCACCTAGCACAACTGGTTGATCTCCACAGAGCCTGGATAGAATTTCTATTGCTTTATCTTGTACCACTGGAGATCCCTCACATAGGCAATGTATAAGAGGCTCTAAACTAGATGGAACTTCAACAAGGGTAGACCAGGGGTTGTATGTCGAATGTGTGCCTTGCTTTGCCCTAGCAAGAAGTGCAATAACATCTAAGGCGTCTGCAGCATCAGTTCCATCTGCACTCATTGCTTTTAAGGATTCTGCAATAGCGAGAACAGCAAATCGACACTGAGCAGTTCCCGTCAGTACATCTCCCACAGGAAAATGCCTCAATACTTGATGAAAGCCACGTGATGCATTTTTCTTACCTTCTAATGATCCTTCTCCTAGAACTCGGGTAAAAGCTGAAACAACATCTTCAGCCAGTGCTTCCGCAGCTATCTCTGGATCAGACAACAGATTGGCTAAAGCAGCCATTGCAGTCTCTGCAGAATCAATAGATGCAGTTTTAGCCAACTTAATCAGTGGTCTTACGTCTCCTTCAGCAATATAAAGCATCTTATTTGTAGATTTTTCTTTTGTTGGACGGGACAAAGCACCCAAGGCTCGAGCTGACTGTGTTGCAACAACTGGAGTTTTGCTAGTCAAAAGCTTCTTGAAAGGATTAACCACTTCATCCACTGCGAGACTGTCACAAATATCATGCCGACTGCTGAATAGGTCTGCCAAGACAGAGGCAGCATATTCTTGAGTCTTTTCATTTGAGGAATTCAGAGCTAGGACAAGTGATTTTAGCCCTTCGTTAGCAGCAGCCCCTTTATGTACAAGGTCACTCTGAGATGCCATGGTAAGCACATGACCTAACACCTTAATTACATGGGCCTTTGAGCTTGGTGAATCTCCCTTCAGCAACAGTAGCAATTGATTTATAGTAGCCGAGTCAGCAGTAGTGATTAGTTTTGTTAGGGATCTAGCTGATGCTTCTTGTCCCTTTGGTCCACCATTTTTTAGAAGCCACAAGAACGAGTGTATAGCTCCAGCACTTTCAACACAGGCACGAATGTCTTCACTATGGCAGCACAGGTTATACATAACATGTGCTGCATCTTCCTTAGCCTTCTGAGACCCCGTTTCTAGTAACTGAACAAGTGGTGGAATCCCACCAGCAGCAGTGATTGCCCACTTGCTGTCATCAACTTGGTCAGTTAGGATTGCAAACATCTCAACAGCATACTCTTGATGTTGTTCACTGGATAACCCCAGCAGTGATATCAGTAACTGAATTCCTTCTCTCTTTCCAATTGCATCCCAGATACTCACTCCATCACAACATAACTGTATTAAAGAGAGTATCAGATACTCTTGTGCATCACCACTGGCCATTGTTATAAGGCCAGTAAGAACCTTCTTAGATTCTGATTGGTGGACGAGAGTTGACAGATGAGCATTGCCATAAAGACTTGCCATTGCCTCAAGGAGACGTTCCTGGACCAACTTATTATCCCGCGGCTTTAGAAGCATTATTAGAATATTCTCAACCTTTGTTGCGTCAAAACGTTCTTCTGCATTGAGCTCAAAGATCATAAGAGCATAAGCAAGTGCTCCAATTATATCAGCAACAGGAGCAGCTAATCTTGGGGACTGAGAAAGTTCACCAAGATACAGCACGAGGGCACACATTCCACCGCATATATTGGATAAAGCTTGTATCGCATGCCACTGCAGAAGCTCTCCTCCTTCGCCTTGCATACATTCTTTGGATGGAGCTACGACAGCCTCTATGAGAATTGGCACACCTTGTGAGTCAGCAACAGCTTTCTTTGCTTTGGTTGATTTGAGAGAAAGAACCTCTAGAGCCTCAGCTGCACTGGCACGAACACACACATCATTTTTCTGATGTAAGAGGCCTAGAAGAGCTTTGATTGCTCCAGAATCAATTATTTTGGGAATGCTGTCACTGAGTGCCAACATTACTTGGGCCAACAGCGAAGCTGCATTTGATTGAGCTGCAGCATTATCAGAAGAAAGAAGTCCTAAAATAATGTCAACTCCACCACCCTCAAGTGTTGCCTTCCAATATCCATCTTTATCACCACAGAGATTTCTCAAGGCCCCAGTCACAAATCCTTCTACTGTTTTATCCTGCTTCTGCTTTGGGTTAAGTTGCTCCCACAAAGTTGGTACTACACCCTCAGTAACAAATATTTTAGTGCCAATAGGATCATCTGAAAGGCCACTAGATGACACTTGAAAAATTGCTTCTGCAGCTGCCTTCCTTGCTTCAGTGGAATCCGACTTCAAAACTGAAAGTAGAGGTGGAATACATCCACCTAGAAGAACCTTCAACCTTAAGTCTTTATCTTTACATAACATAGATAAGGTTGCAGCAACATTTACTTTTGCCAAAGGAGTGCCATTTCTGAGAATGAATATGAATAATGGCATTGCTTGGCCATGTGAACAAATAAGACCTCGTGCTTCCTTTCTTGCTTTGGCTATGCCGAGCAAGCGTGCTGTAGTAAGTTCTTTTTCATGTGGGGAAGATTTATTTGCATGCAGCTGCTCAATAAGTTGAGCAACCGTTGACATTGTCTTTTCTTGATCATCCATTTCAGCAGTTCCATTGGCCTCACTGGAAGTAAATAACATCTTTTATTGTCAATATAAATCATAGTATGCCTCATAAATTGAAGAAACACGTAAGGGATAAAGTTAAAGCAAGCAATGTGGAAATGATTTCTGTCTTAAAACAATTAATAAAAGGTAACAACTAAGTGATTGTATATGCCCAATAAACCCTGGTCCTCCAAGTGTTCTGTGTATGGAAAAAATAAAAGATAGATGAATCAGCAAAGCTCAGCCACCAGGAAGTAAACTTCTCTACTTAACTTCAAGCAAAAATATAAAAGAATTGTTCTGGAACAAATTCTCTGATTAGTTAATGTGTTGGTACACATTTTAAACCAACCCAAGTAGCACATTTACATATCTTACATGCACATGAAAGGGGGTAACAGACCTGTTCTTCTGAGAAGAGAATAAAACCTTCCCGACCCTCAATTCAGGGGAAGCAGATTTTGACATTGGCAACAACGCTCCACTTTGAAACTCTTCTTGCTTCCTACAGAATATGACTACCTTACATTAGTGTAGCATTCAGGTTTGCTTGATCAATGAAACCACAACCATAAATCAAAGGGAAAAATCATTGAAGAAACGGACAATGTGGATAAATTTGCTCCCTGATATGCTTCACTTGGACAAAAAATTCCATTTTAGACCAAACCCACTTCACAAACTTAATCTACAAGAAAAGGGGTATTTACCGTGGCCGAAAAATTTCCCCCAATGCTGCCAAATTCAGCTCCTCTGTTGCTCTCCTAGGTTAAACTTTAACAATTTACAAGCTGGAAAACCCCCATTTTTCACATAGCTGGACAAAATTTGAACCAATTGTAAAATTCGCCAAACAATTCTGCATAAACCCCCAAAAAATAATCAAAATCAGACCCAGATCTCCATTAATAACCTATACATGCAGGTGAGTGAGACTCTTATACATACATTACATTATTATATACACAAACCACATGCATATAATTTGGAGAATAACCAAATTGAAAAAAATAAATATGAATTAATAAAAACCATTTAAAAACTGTAAAAACAACAAATATACAGAGATCAAATCAGAAGGAAACATTGCAGAATCTCAAACAATGAATGTCTGTATACATTACCCACGATACGTCAAAGTAATAACAATATTTTATTCATTTGAAAACTAATTTACAGAAAAATAAATAATAAATTAAAATAAGTTCCAAAAAATTGTACCTTTTGGGTGAAATTTTAACAGTTTCTGCAGAAGAAGAACATCATCATCATCATCATCAATGGAGGGAGACAAGCAGGAGTAGAGAGAGAAAGAGAACAAGAGAGAGAGACTGAAGTCTAATTTGACTCTTTCTTTGCTTCATTTCTCCTGAAATGTTTTGACACTTTGGTTTTTTTTTTCAAGCACACTAGTATGGGTTAATTAAAAAAATATTTTCATTGTCCCATTTTATGTGGCAATGTTTTTTTTTTTTGTTTATCTCAAAAGAATGTGATCTTATTATAATTAGAAATAATTTTATTTTAAAACTCCTCTTTTACCCTACTGAAATGATTTGATTTACGACTATACAAATATCTTAGTATGGTTTTTTTTTTCAAGCACACTAGTATTAATTAAAAAAATATTTTTATTGTCCCATTTTACGTGGCAACCTTTACTTTTTTGTTTATCTCAAAAGAATGTGATCTTATTATAATTAGAAATAATTTTATTTTAAAACTCCTCTTTTACCCTACTGAAATGATTTGATTTACGACTATACAAATATCTGAGATTCTTTAAAACTTCAAAGTTTCAAAAAAATTCATTTTTTTTTAAATATTGTGTTAAGTTAAACGGTGTAACAGAAAATGAGACAGAAGATATAACAAGTTTAATTTTACTAACTTATGTGAATATAGTAGGACATTCATGATTTGTTGTATTTTTAAACTTTAGAAGAAAAAAATAGGTTCATGTTCAAAAAGCTAGTAATAAATATTGGCATGATATGTAAATATATATCTTTTAACTTGGTTTCAGTTCACATTTATGTCCTTCAATTTTCGGTATGCATAAGTAATTACTTAAACTTGTATAAAGTTGAATAAATAGACACACACGTCTTATGTGGCATCCTACATGACAATTTGCGTCATATATAGTGTTCTACATGTATTATGTCACGTAGGGTTCATGTGTCTACTTGATCAAATTTATACAAATTTAAGCGTCTATTTGTGCACACCCAAAGTTGGAGGACATATATGGAAAATGAGATCAACATAAAGGGCACATATATGATTTATCGATGGGCTCATTTAAGTGAATAAAGAAAAAATTTAGTAGCTCAGTTGTTGACTACTGAATTGTGTTAATGAAATTTGATTTCTCATTGTAATTTCTTCTCCATTTTCTCTTTCGAATAATAATACTAATAATAATAGAAAATTAAAGAGTTTCCATCTATCTAAAAGAAATTTTTTTAAAAAACATTTAATCTTTGATCAAATTTTCATCCAATTATTTCTACAAAGATTAAAAAAGGAAATTAAATAAGATATTTAAAATATTAAAGTTTATTAAATAGTGTGTTCATTTTCATCTTGTTTAACCTAGCATTTTTTTTTAGTTGTGTTGGTTTTATTAAGGAAAAGTAAAGGGAGTACTAATAAAGTGAAATATTAATTCAGTGACGGAGTGACCTAGATATATAAACATGGGTCAGATAATCAAAGAAAATAAATACTGATTTATTAATTTATGCTCAGAATTTAAAGTTACTTTTTAATTTAAAGCGTCATTTTTTATGCAAAATGTTAACCGATAATTTTATCCTTCAAAGTATATTATGTATTTGGTAAAATACAATTAATGTCTATATAAAAAATATTTTAAAAGATTATATATATTTATATAACTAAATTTATATTAGTTTAAATCGTAATATTAATGAACTTGACAAATTTTCAAAATTAAAATTAACTAACAATTTCAATTTATTTTATCAAGAATATTCTGAGCGATAATTATAATTAGCTCTCAAAGTAATTGTAGGATTTTGATATTTGTACTTCCTAAAGTGTATGTATGCTTATGAGTTTCAAAAACTAAAAAAATGAAATAAAATTATAATGCAGGATTCACTCAGATTCAAATTTGGAATCTCTAGGGAAAATTTGAACACTCTTATCGTCGCGTCGAAGGATGTGTTTAGAGGTGTCAAAAATGAGTCTAACTATAGGTAATCCACTCAATTCGCTCAGAATTTTAATGATTGGATTCAAGATAATTTGAATTGGGTTCAATCTCCAACCATTTAAGTCTTAACCTATTTTAAAAGAATCCTCAATTGAGTTCAATTTAATCTCCCATTTCAATCCGTCTTAAAATCATTATTTGCATTGATATAATGTATGTTCCTATATTGAAGGTATGAATTACTATCTATTTTATATTTTTTAGGATTCATCTATCCGTTTGTAACTTCTATTTTTAAATTTTCTTGAAATTCAAATTGTGGTAATAAAAGTCAAATAACAATATGTAAAATTATTGAGATTAAGCGGGTGAAATTGGGCGGGTCATGGCCCAACCCAAGTTTTAGCCCATTTGATCCCAAAGTAAACTTCGGCGGGTCAAGACCTAACACAATTTCTATTTTAACTCATTCTAATATCTCTAATTTCGACACAATCCACTCATTTAACACCCCTAAGTATATATATATATATATCAATAAGTAATAGAATTTAACCTAGGCTGCATGTATACTAGTATAATTTTTCGACAAGAGTATTCTACTCAACAATGGCTATAGAAAATGGAGTTAATATCTCAAAATGTCACTCAACTTTAAGAATTTATCTAGTAAAGTCATTGAACTTTGTTTTGCATCAATAAATCACTCAACTTACATATTTGTATCAATAAAATCACTTAACTAAATTTATTAATAAATTAAATATATGACTGTTTTTATTGATTCATATATAACTAGACCAAAATTTATTCATAATTCTACTCATTAAAAAAAAGCTATGTTTTGTTACTTGACAATCTATGCATTCCAAACCCCCTCAGTTCATGGTCTTCCCAAAGAGCAGTACGATCAGCTAAAGCACCAAAAAAGTATGGTATAGCACTCTTTCATGTATAAGCTTCTGCTCTATCAATCTACAAACCCACAAACGGTGGTTAACAGGGGGGCAGGTTTATTAGCTTACTGCCAGCTCTGTCGTTGCAGATTGCTGCTAGTTATCTTTCTTTGGATCCATTCTCAGTCAGGCTATGAAAGATCAAGATGAAAACAGAGACAAGTTTAAGAGCTCTGCCAATCCAATGAGCACGATATAATTAAGTAAACAAGGTGTTGCGTTTTTTAATTGGGTTAATCGATAGAATTGTGAATGAGTTTGGATCTAATTGCATGTAAATAAATAAAAAGAATATCATATAGTATATAATTAATGATAAATTTAGTTGACTGATTTTATTGATACAAACACCTAAGTTGAATGATTTTATTGTACAAAATAAAGTTTAATGACTTTACTAGAAAAATTCTCAAAGTTGAGTGACCTTTTGTGATATTAACTCTAGAAAATGACTAAAGGAAGATCAGTACAAATAAACACAAGTTTTAAAGCAAGTTTATATGGAACATGTTCATGCCATTTGGTCAAAGAGGAACACCAGAGTATTTAAACAGAAAGAGCAATAGCATGCATTTTCAACGTTAGAACATCAATGAAACTTGTATATTTTTTATCAAGGTCGTCTCAATGAATTTGGGATTTAAAGTCAAACTTTATAGAGAAGTTTTAATATATTTCTTTTGTTGACATATACAAATTAAATAATAATAACATACTTAGTATAATTGTAAAAGTGATGTCTGGATAGAGTAGGATACATACGTAGACCTTATGTAGTAAGAATGTAAATAATACAATTTTTTAATGAAAAAAATATAATATAAAGTCAGAATAATGAAATCTAGTTCAAAATTTTGATAAGTTGATCATATAATGTGAAATAGTGTTGCGCTGAATTTGATAAGTTAATATCATTATATTAAAATAGTATTCACTTGTTATAGTGCTTGAAGTTTAAAGAAAATACCAAACAGTAGTAAAACCAAGATTTTCATTAAGGGTTCAAATTACGAAAAAAAATAAACATAAGAAGTAGCCAAGGGGGTTTAATATCAATTATATATACATAAAAAAATAATTTTAATCACGTATAAATAGCCCATGCATTGGCTCTGCCCCTTTAATCAAAAGGCAAATTTATTTTTTTTAAGCAAATAATAATAGATTTTACATAATGCATAAGTTTTAACTGTTTGAGAGACTTCAAAATATTCAATAAAAAGAAGTTTGGATTGAAATATAGTTCCCTCTTGAGAGTCTCATCTGATCGATAGTAACCCTCCCTTGCTTGGAGAAAATATGTTGGTTTAGAGTTGAGTGTGTATAAATAGGCAATTAAATTTATATAAAATTGAACAAGCAACACACATATTCTATGTTGTCTAATACACGTAATACACCACATATGACACAAATTTTTATGTAGGACTTTGGTTCGAAAGAACCAGGAAAGATCAGTTGTTCGCTCTTCTTCAAGGAGTGAGGGAGCAAAAGAGAGTAATGACATATATCGTATTGTGCCCCTACCCTAGAAAGGGTAATGTGATTAACTTGCTTGAACGAATCTGCTCTCTTTGCTATGAACAAGAGGAAACTCTACAGATGAAACATGCCATAGGTAAATGTTGCATATGTCTACTTGTTCAATTTTGTACAAATATAAATATCTACTTGTTCTCATTTAAAATTGTAGGGTGTATGTTACGCCCAAATTACGGGACCATGCGGTCCAACTACTCAAAATATTCAATAAAAGAAGTTTGGATTGAAATATAGTTCCCTCTTGAGAGTCTCATCTGATCGATAGTAACCCTCCCTTGCTTGGAGAAAATATGTTGGTTTAGAATTGAGTGTGTATAAATAGGCAAATAAATTTATATAAAGTTGAACAAGCAACACACATATCCTATGTTGTCTAATACATGTAAGACACCACATATGACACAAATTATCATGTAGGACTCTGGTTCAAAAGGACCAGGAAAGATCAGTTGTTCTCTCTTCTTCAAGGAGTGAGGGAGCAAAAGAGAGTAATTAATGACATTGTACCGTGCCCCTACCCTAGAAAGGGTAATGTGATTAACTTGCTTGAACGAATCTGCTCTCTTTGCTATGAACAAGAGGAAACTCTGCAGATGAAGCAGGCGACTGGTAAATGTTGCCTATGTCTACTTGTTCAATTTTGTACAAATATAAATGTCTACTGTTCTCATTTAAAATTGTAGGGCGTATGTTACGCCCAAATTACGGGACCATGCGGTCCAACTACTCTAATTTAACTAGATAGATGAACCCTAACCACCTTTTACAATTTAATATAAAAATATTTGAATCCCAAACATCTCCATCGACAAGGTAAACACAAACAAGAAATTTCCTTTCAAAAACCATACAAAATACCTATTCTAGAAAAGTGCAAAAATTTCAAATCGAGTACAATCAGAATATAAAATAAATAATATTAAAAAAATCAACACAATTTTCACTTGAGGATAAAGTAGATACAAGTTGATGATAAATAATTATTATCCCATAATTCAAACAACATGAAAACAATATATTGCAATCAATTCTATCATGAATCTTCTAAATGAGTTCATGAAAATTGAATCAATGACTAACCAAGTTGTAAGATCTTTACTTTACTTCATTTCCTTTCCTTTAATTTTTCCTTGTTCTTTTAAAAACTCATTTTATAGAAATTAAATTCACTCATGAAGTTAAAAGTGATACTAAAGTTTCTAAGGTTTACTCTTTCCTTTTTCAAATTCTAATTTTTTTTTTCTTTATTTGGAGCATTCTATCAAGGCAAGTATGTGGCAAGATCCATTTGGTTAGTTTTTCTATGGAAAGAAAAGTGGAAAATGTTCTTTTGTGTTCACGTGATGCTAATTACTTACTTATTTTCTTTGATTATATATTGACACTAGCTCACCATTAATGACATTGGATTTGAGACATTGGATATTTGATAAAGGACTCTTCATAGCTTGGAACTCTCTAAAGAACCTAAAGTTGGATACCGTAGAGTTATACAATGAAGATATTGTGAACTTACTATCCAGATAGTCTGACATTAAAAACTCTGAAGTCGTTATTATTTTTTGAAGTTTTTTTTTCATGTTAAAATTACTTCTTCAAATATAACAAGACTAACATTAGCATGCCATGTGAAGCATGGAAATGTGGAGTCTTTCGAAATTTGTTCTCATTTCTAAAGACTTCTCGTTTCCAGATTCAAATGAACTGAGAACATCAGTCTATTTAAATTTGGAGAAGTAATTTCTATATGATAAAAAAAAATCAAAGAATAATAATAACTCCAAAGTTTCTAATGTAGGATAACGTGACAGCAAATTCACACTATCATCATTGTATAATTCAATTGTATCTAACATTAGGCTCTTTATAGGGGTTCCAAGTTATGATGTCCTTTATTAAATACCTAATGTCTAAAATCCAATGCAATCTATGACAAGTTAGTGTATAGAGCCAGAAGAAATATGTATGTGATATCAACATCAAGTGAACACAAAAAAAACATCAAAACTAATCCAATGGATCTTACCACACCCTTACCTTGATAGAATACTCAAAATAGTAAAAAAAAAAATATAGATTTGAAGAAAAAAAGAGTAAAATTTAGAAATTTTAGTTTCACTTTTAACTTCAAAAATCAACCTAATTTCTATAAAATCAGATTCTAAAGCTGAAAACATGGAAGCGGTTACTACATTGGGGGGCAAGACATGACCGCGACTGAAGAAAAAAGTACTCTTGAAAAGACTACTAAAGGAACGGGGGAATGACTACCTGTAATAAAGCACAGACTAATGTGAGCCGACCAGAAGAAGCCAGACTTAGATTACCAGATCCTGGACACAATCTTCCTAGAGATGGAGAGCAAATCAGGATGGATATATATCAATTTTACTTAATATTGTGTTACATTTGTAAACAAACTTAGATCATTTAGATACCATAATCTTTGACAACAGAGAGTATGTTGGTAGAAATTAAGAGTCCATACAATAATAGTGGTTGTATAACCTATGCAAATCAATTTTTACTTCCTTACAAAGGTAAGATATTAAAAAGTACATGGATCTAATAACATAATCAATTAAAAAAAATGGAGAAAATTAAAGGAAAAACAATGAATTAAAGATCTTACAACAAGAATACTCATTCATTCAATTGAATTGCAACATCTTCAATCACCCTTATTAAGAGTTGAAAAGTGAGGGATGAGAAAATGATAAGACATATATGAGTTTATATAGGAGAGGAATGAGACTCTTAATGGAAAGTAAATCTGATTTAATTCCAAAATATGGCAAAAATATCAATTAGTTTCCAAGTGATTAGAAGCCACTTAATGGAAAGTAAATCCTACTGTGGATTTGTGAAGTAATTAAATCAAGAAAATAATTATACATCTTAAAAGTTGATTCTTATAGACATCTTGTGATTTTTTTAATTTTTTTTTATGAAAAATATATTTGAAATTATTTTATTAACTCTCTATTTATAATCTTTTATGTGATTTAAAGCCTATGTTATTCAAAATAATAATAATTTGGAAAGTAGAATTATATTGGTTTAAAGACATTTTTTTTATTTATTTGGATGCGTGAGGTTGATGAAAAATTGGCAAATCAACTTTCAAGTGGAGTTTTGGAAATACCACATATATTTTGCCCCAATGTTGTATTTTCTTATGTCTTCTTTTGATACAATAACATTTATTCCAATTATGCTTGTCTGAAAAAAAGTTTGTAAAAGAAATACCTAGAACTCTATTATTTTCATACAAATAAACTTTTTAGCCAAAATAATGAATGTTCAATTGTGTATTTCTTTTCACTTCATGTATTTAGATATAACGATTTCATGTGAAACTCAATTGCATGTAGCCAAATAAAAAAATAGCCTTAATAATGAAGCTCCAAACATATTCTTTTTACAAATCTAGCCAGAAATACGGCCCAACAAAATTATTGGATCGGTAATAATATATTTTTAGTATAGTGGACGAGTAAAAGCAAATTTCGAAAGTATTGAATAAAAAATCTCGTTAAACTAAAAAAACAAAAAACATATAGAAGAGCCCGTACATGAAAAAAACCAATGCTAAATTTATATTTTTTCACCTTAGAGATTGGGCCCGTGCTAGCATGAGCAAATCGCCGCTGGTAAATAATATAAATCACATGTTTTATAATATATATACATGATACATATAGTGCATGGTTCCTACAATATAGTAGCTTATCTGGCCTTCCAATAACTTTTGGAAATTTTTTGAAACAAAAACTGAGGCACTGAGTGTTTTGGAAATTATCCTTAGTTGATTTAGAAGTTATTTTCGAGTTTTTTTTTTATAAAAAGGTTATTATGCATCTCAATCCGATTTCTCTAGAAAAAAATGATAGCATCAAAGAAATGAAAAAACCGATTTTTATATTTCTGCGAAGTGGATATTATTAATTCAATCGATTGTCTAATAAAAAGGATCACATTTTTTTTACTTTGACCAAACACTTTTTTCACTAGCCACACTCTTTTTGAGGTAAATTCCTAAAAAAATGAGTTCACAAAGATGTGGACGAACAAACCTTTCTATAATCTTTGTATGAATAAACTTTTCTATAGTTAAATTGTTGATTAATATGTGTATTTCCTCTAGGTAATTACAACGTAATTATCCGTCTGATGCTTTAAAAAAAATATCAAAATACTTGTGTCTTTCATCAATGTTATTACATTAATTGCGTTTTATATAACAATTCTTTCTTTTAGTATAATAAAATTGACATGTTATTATCATGCAATGCACAATTGTAAAGACTAATATATTATAGAGGTATGAATTCCACGTTAAATATTGAACGATGAAAATATCTTCAAAATCAATTGATCTACTTTTATGTCCTTCATTAATTGAGTTACTTTTTAACAATAATGCCTAAAAATGTAAAAATAATTCATATAGTAGAGTTCAAGTCATTTTATAGTCTAACCCATTTTTAGCTCATTTTAGCTCAAATAACTTTTGAACAGACTTTAACCCTACCTATTTAAATTTGCCCAATTCCAATCTAACCTCTCCATTTTACACTCTTAATTCAACCGCATATAACGATTGATTTGTGTGCAACAATAACATACCCCATCTGGTCCCATACAATGGAGTCTAGTATATGCAGACCTAATTATTTCTACCTCAGAATTGAGATAGAGAGGTTATTTTGATTGATTTATGTAGTGTTATAATTTATAAATTTATAATGACTAGGTTGATATCCTTTTAAAGTTAATTTTCATATTAGGGAAAACTAAATTAAGAGAGTGATAATACTTAATGTGCTAAGTGCTTTTATTGAGATACTATCTAACCAACTATGAGTCTTAGTGGGTAGGTTATGGTTGAGTATTAAAAAGTAAATTAAAATTATCTGTCTAATTACCTTTTACATGTATATATTATGTGGATACATTTTTAAAGAAGCAAAGATACGTATATGGTATTTTAGGGGTGTACACATTGCATGTTTCCCTATATGGACATTTTCGTATGCAAACATTTTTACTCCCCTAAATATCATTTTCCCACTATCATAAATCCAATAACTCCTCCTGCGTCTTAATTAATGTGATGTAGTTTGACTGGATATGATATCCAATAAAAAAAGATTTTTGAAACTTGTGACTTAAAATAAGTCATAAATATTTGTATGACTATAAAACATCTCATTAAAATTAAATTATTACTCTCTCAGTCAACTTTTGTTGGTCATGTTGTCCTTTTTGAAAGTCAAATTGACTCATTTTCAAAGTTAAATTAAATTACATTAATTCAATATTTTAAACAAAAAAATTTAGATATTCAAAAACTACACGAAAAGACTATAAATTACAATTTTTTTGTATACCAATATAATGAAAAATATATCCTAAAATATTAGTCAAAGTTCTTATAGTTTGACTATAAAAAAGGAAAATTATGACAAAATAGACAAAAAAAAGTATCAAATATAGAAATATTCCTTTTAAGTCTGACTAAAAAGAAAAAAATATGTCACATAAATTGATACAAATGGAAGGGAGTACTTATAAGAGTGTTGATGTTTTCTTCCACCTAGATTTTCTATAAATTGAATTTTAGTCATTCTTCAACCAAACAAATTATCAATTTGGTACTTGAGTACACTATGGTTAGCTTTCAAGCTATTCTTGTTTTCATTAGTATTTTCTTTTTTGTTAATCAATGTGTAAGTGCAAATGAGGTTCAATTTTACCAAAATTATTATCAAAAATATGGAGGTGACCATATAATTGTTACTGACCAGGGAAAAGAAGTTTGCCTAATGATGGACCAATATACAGGTTTTGTAATTATTTAACTAAATATCAATCTCTAGCTCTATCAAATTCATATAAATAAAAACATTATAATATATTTTAACTCATTTTGTTGAATTCAGGTTCTGGATTTATCTCTAATCAACATTTTGGTTCTGGAGATTTTAGCATCGACTTAAAAATACCAAACAAGAACAGTACAGGAGTAATAACAACATTCTACGTACGTACATTTTTTTGATATATATATATATATACATGTATCTGGTAAACGATTAATACATTTATCTTCTCTTTTTGTTAATAAAACTAGCAAGTACTTACTCAAATGGATGGTTCTAATTTCACAGAAGCAAGCAACAGTCAAGGGTGGCTCACTCAATAGAATAAATGATCGATTTAAATGAAAACCTTAATAACATGCTTTAAACATATTGATACAATTAGCTTATAGCTTCATTGTCAAAGTTGTACACATTTTATGAATCTTAACGATGAATATATAACTTATTTGAACATATATATATAGAAAAATATAGTTGTCTCTGTTTAATTAATCGATTTGATGATTGAACGTTTACAGTTAACGTCACTACAAATTAATGGAGATCCTGGAATACGTCATGATGAGATTGATTTTGAGTTTCTTGGAGGAGATGGAAAATATACATTAAATACAAATATATTTGCAAATGATGGAGGAAGTAGAGAGCAACAATTCAATCTTGAGTTTGATCCTACAACGGATTTCCATACATATCGAATTCTTTGGAATCAATATCATATCGTGTAAGTATTTAAGTTATATACATCGTCAGTATAATACATATTTGTTGTTTTAACATTTTTGTTTACTTTTTTGAAGATTCTATGCTGATGATGTTCCAATAAGAGTTTTTAAGAACAATACTAATTATGGAGTGAATTATCCAACAAACAAAATGCACATTGAAGCAACAATATGGAATGATACAAATTGGGTTGGAGCTGTAGATTGGAGCCAAGGACCATTCAAAGCTTATTATCGCGATTTTTCGATTAATGGATGTCAATATCAAGAATCAAATCCTCAAGAATGTTATAATAATAACTATTATTGGAATACAATTACGAATCTTAGTCCAGATGAAGTTCAGAAATATGAAGATGTGAAGGCAGAACAAATGACTTTTAGTTATTGCATGAGGAACAATAGTATGAATTTTCCAGAATGCATGTTAAATTGATGATGATCTTATAATACTAATAATAAAATTATCTACATAATGAATGCTTGAAAATATGAGCTTGACTAATGCTAACTGATTATGATAACAAATTACTAACTAATGTGATAGTACTATAAATTCAGCTATACGTACACGTGGCGGACGCAGAAATTTAGCTATATGCTCAGGGGGTTTCATTTTTAATATATACAGGTACATAAAAAAATTGATCTTATATATAGTGTAATTTTTACCTAGAGGGTTCGGACCTGAACACAATGTACATCCGCCCCTGCGTACAACTCACGTGCTAGCACCGTTCAAGTTAGAAGTGCGGGTATATATCACTACAACAAATTCGATTATCAAGGACAAAAAAAAATTATCACTTCAATAAATTCGTCTTTAGATATGGGTGACTAATAGTATAAAAAAGTGATTTGTCATAAAAAGTGTAATTTTTATAAATGATAGTATGATTTTGTCAACACCAATTAGGAGATAGTAATTAAGAGACTAATTGGATGGCGTCTTTTTAAGTTGATTCATCCAACAAATAGTAAATTGGGAGTGAAGTCCATATACAGTGAAACCTCTGTAAATTAATATAGGTGGGACCATGAAATTTTATTATTTTATAGAGATATTATTTAATTAATAGATTAATATTTATTAATTTAAAGAATGATTTGAGATTTAATAAAGGTTAATTTTGATTATATTAAAATCATTGCATCTTACTAATTTATGTATCATATTTATTAATTTCACATAAAAAAATAGACAAAAAAGCATGGATGACAAGTGTGTTTTTTGATGAATACATTAGTTCGTTTGACAACAAAATGCATGATAGACGAGTTTTGCTTATGGTAGATAATTGTCCAGCCCATAATAGAAATATTGAAGGACTACAAAATTCATATTTATTGAATTGTCACTATCGTGCAAACAAAAAAGCATGGATGACAAGTGTGTTTTTTGATGAATACATTAGTTCGTTTGACAACAAAATGCATGATAGATGAGTTTTGCTTATGGTAGATAATTGTCCAGCCCATAATAGAAATATTGAAGGACTACAAAATATTGAATTGTTTTTCTTGCCACCCACCCAACATGACATCCAAAATTCAACCTTGTGATGCTGGGATAATAAAAGCTTTCAAGATGTATTATCATAACAGATTTTATCGTAGGATATTAGAAGGCTATGAAGTGGGACAAACTGATCCAACAAAGATTAATGTTTTGGATACTATCAATTTTGCTATCCCTGCTTAGACAAAAAATGTTCAGCAAAAGACAATAACAAATTATTTTCGACACTGAAAGATTCGTTTGGGGGATGCAATCTCGGAGAATTTGAATGAACTCACTTGTGAAAACGTCATTAATGAACTTGAGGTCATGATTAATGATCTCGGTTACCACAATAAAATGGATGTCAATAACTTGTTGGATTATCCGGGTGAAAGTGATACATGTTCAGAGGTCCAGAGATTAGAAGAAATTGTGGATACCATCGGAAAAACAATGTTGATGATGAAATTGAAGATGATACTATACCTTTGGAACCAGTTATGCGTAAAGAATCACTTATCACATCTAGAACTTTTCACAATTTAATGGTGTAGTTCAAAAAGACAACACCAACGCTCTTGGATGCAATAAGAAAAGTTAGAGATGAGCTTCAACTAGATTTAAATTTTATGAAAAAACAGAACACAATAGAATCATATTTCACTAAATTGTCTTAGATATATTTTTACTTTTAAAGAATTATTAATTTATGATATTAATGAGATCATATATTTATATAGGGGTCTTCTGGAAATATATTATCTTATTATCTTATCGAAATTGGTGATTTTTTCCATTGACCCAAGTCGGGACTGGAGGAAAATATCATTTTAGAGAGATTATTAATTTACCGAGTATTAATTTATAGAGGTTTTACTGTATACTACTTCCTCCCGTTCGTTCATTTTTATTTGTCATTGTTTGACTTGATACACTCATTAAGAAAATAATTATTGATATAGATATTTTACCATACTATTCCTACTAATTAACGTTTAGTATTGAGTCTTGAAAAATGATATGGAAAATAATATTTAATGGTAAGGGTAAAACATGAAAAAATAATTGTCGTTTCTTGTTATATATGTCAAAAGTGACAAGTAAAAATGAAAATCTATTTTAGGAATAAATGACAAGTAAAAATAAAAATCTATTTTAGGAATAAGTGACAAGTAAAAATGAACGGATGGTGTATTTGTATAGTTCCAAAAAAATATTAAAAAATAAAGAGCACAATTTTGATATTTGTATAAAAATTGGAAGTAAATTAGACTTTTTGAAAATATTATAACTTTTAGAAAACCCTAGCCTCTTGCCTCTCCTATAAATATTAATGATGATTTATCAGTACCTCTCATTCTCAATGCAACTTAACCTATTGCGGCTGAGGTGGGAACTTCAATTCAATGAAGTACATCTCACCCACAATAGGTTGAGTTGCGTTGAGAAATTCAGGTTGAATTCCATTGAAAAATCACTCCCAATATGAGTCTCTTCGTGAATTCTTCAAAATTAAATCCACAATACATTGAGTTGCGTCGAAAAATCACTTCCAACATGAATCTCTTCCTGAATTCTTCAAAATTAAATTGTAAGTTTTCCTCTTCATTGTATCTCCCTTATGTGTCATGATGTTATATCCATTTATGTTTTGATTCTTAATCTTTATATGTCAAAATGTGAGTTAAAAAATTATCTAATTGAATTGATTCACCAGATCTTTCATCTACGAAAATGGAAGAGATGTCTATTAAGGTTGGCTTCATGAAATCAAGAAAGGAAATAAGTTTAACGAACATAGAGATGGAAAAAGATAGATTTTGCCCAAACACATGATTCCAGTTTAATTTTAGTTTTAGTTATAGTATCTGGATTTTCATATAAGTTTATTTGACTGATGCTAAAATGAAATTAAATATTTTAAATCATAATTTTTTTATGTAAATCCAAAAGTCTCTTTTAACCTTGAATAAATGGTCAAATCAGCATTAAATGAAGAGTATGAAATTCATTTTTTTCCCCAATCTGACTATAAAGAAAAGAGTGGGCATTAATTTCATCAACTTTAAGTATCATCGATAAAATATTTATTATAAGTCTGTAGACTAAATTTATTATATAAGTCACTTAATTTTCTATATGCTTAGAATATTCTAAGGTCTTTCAAGAATTCTTCCTAGATATTCTAGTAGTATTTCCAAGAAACTCTCTATTGCTCAAGAATCTTCCCACAATTGCTTATCAAGTAAGCTTTCACATATACAACTTTATACCACGTGGTGCCTATGTGGTGGATAATCACACTCTCCCACACCAGATGTTGTGACGACTGCGGCGTATTGCTGCTACATAAATTTTCTCAAATCTTATCTTTGAATTATCACAAGTCTTCATACCACTCCCATGTGGCTTCTTCTGGTGATTGTCCCTTCCAATGGATGAGGAACATGGTGGTATCTTGTTGACCTTGCTTTCGCCTAGCCTGATATATAGTCATTGTATTCTCAATCGTGCAAGACGGTGATAGTAAAAGGCGCATGACTCGATTGTCCTTTGTTTGGGTCATTCTTGTTTTCGTAGTATGGCTTAAGCATGTTGGCATTGAAGACATGATGAATCTTAAGGTGTGGAGGCATGTCAAGTTTGTATGCGATCTTTTTCCACCTTAGAAAGGATTTTAAATAGGCCCTCATATTTGCGAAATAGATTGTGGTACATGCCTCATAGTGTCTTAAACTGTTAGGGTTAAACTTCATCATGACCATGTCCCCAACTCTATAGTCCGTGAAACACCTCTTGCGGTCTACAAATTTCTTCATCTACTTAGCTGTCTTGTTCAAGTAGGACTTAGTCGTGGAGTTTGAGTCTGTTAGGTTGTGGCTAGCTCAACTTTAAGTATCATTTTTCGGTAAAATATTTATATTGAAGTATGTAGGCTAAATTTTATCAATTTTAAGTATCATTGATTAGTTGCAAATTTTATTTAGTGATTTTTTTTCTTTTTCAAGATTTTAAATTTTTTGCAAGTCTTAAGCTAGTGTTTGGCCATAAATTTTCAAATATTTTCACTAGTCGTTTTTGGGTGAAGTTTTGAGTGAAGTGTCACCATGCGTTTGACCATATAGATTATGGAAGAAACATTTAGCTTTTTTAAAAAGTATGATTTATATCCATAAGTTCTAAAAATTATTTAAAATAACTATAAGTTTGTATTATCATTTTATAATGAAAATGTTGGTGAAAAGACATGACAACGAACATAATTAAAATGAATTTGAAAAAAGAGGAAGAAAACAAAAGAAAAATACCATTAATTTGTATAGAAAAACTACTATTACTACTTGTAATTGCAAGTGACTTCGGAGAGCAGACTCGAATAAAAACTATATATATAACAATATAAATTTTTGGGTAATTTATAAAATATAAAAACTTGGGATAATTATTAAATTTTTAAAAAATTCTCAAATACTAAAATTCAACCCAAATTCTATTTATTTATTTTCCCAAGAACTTGGAAACTTAAGATATTTGCCAAGTAATAATAATTATGATCAAATACTAATTTTTAATTTTTCCCCAAATATATTGATTAAACGAATCCTAAATATTCCATCAATTATTAGAAATATAAAAAGTATGATTAGATACGTGAATTTATACTCAACTAACACAAGATCCTAACTTTTAACACAACTAACATGGACTATGCGTAGCACGTGACAACAATTTTGTTCTACTTGAATTATACATTGACTTGCTTGAGGTAATTAACTTACTGCTACATATATAGATTAGGTTGATTCGAATTTTTCAAATATGTAATCAAATTATTTGTGTTGAATTTTTAAATTTATATATCAAATCAAATTATTAAGGGGTTTTCAACCTCAACTTTTTTCAGGATTTTTGGATTTTCCCCCCATAAAGTATTCATATAAACATATACATTATTAACGTGTGCTTCAAATATTTCTTTAGTCCTATCAAAATATAACTATCTAAGGTGCTTCTTAAGAAAATAAGACTAATATATTCAACAAATATTGCAAATTAATTATAACTCATAATGAAAATAATCATAATTTTAAAGTACTAAATCATGCTAAAATAAGTCTAATAAGTATTAATTATTCATTAAAGAAAAACTATAATTAGGTTAGGTATCTTGATTGTTTGAGTCAATGTAAACTAAAATAAAATTATTGTCATTCTTAGTATTGAATTGATTTTTTGTAAACACTATTAGTAATAATTTGATTTTGATTTGAACTTTATTAGAGTTACTAATATTTATGGACTATGACTTTTATTGGACCATTCAAAATTCTAAGTCTCAAACTTGAAATAATATGTAAAAAAATAAAATTATCAAAAAGTGTAAGAAATATTTATAAATTATGTCAAAGTAAATACTTTTATATATAAAATAAATTTTTAAAATTGTAAATATATTGTCGGATTGGATAAAAAAATGAATCAAACCAAAAAAATTGAGTCAAACTGGAAAAAAAATTTGACTAGTAATTTGGTTTGACTTGGTTTGATATTGATAAAAAAAATCAACTATACTTGAGTTGATTTGGGTTTAACTAAAGTCAACAGGAGATCAATATAACCAACCCGACATTATATATATAGTTTAAAATTATTTTATACATAAAAGTATTTACTTTGATATAATTTCTAAATAATTCTTATACATTTCATAGTTTTTATACTTTAAAATATTATTTCAAGTTTGAGACTTAGAATTTTGAATGGTCCTATAAAGGTTATAGTGCTTAGATGTTAGTAATTCTAATAAAGCTCAAATCAAAATCAAATTAGTACTAATGTTAATAAAAAAAATCAATTCAATACTAAAAATGACAATAATGAATATTTGTTCTTTAGTTTTACCTTGGCTTAGTCAATTAAGATGTGTAACCTAATTTTAATTTATCTTTAATGTTTAGTCAAATAATTAATATTAATACTTATTAGACTTATTTTAGCATGATTTTGTACTTTTAAATTATGGCCATTTTCATTATAACTTATTAATTTGTACTATTTGTTTTATGCGATTTCATTATTATTTTTTGTTGAATATTTTAGTGTCATCAGTCATCTCATATTTTGTGTTATTTTATTTTAAAAAAACACGTTAGATAGTTGTATTTTGATAGGTCTAAAGAAATACTTGAAGCACAAGTTAATTATATGTTTGTATGAATTCTTTATCGGAAAAATCTGAAAATATAAAAAATCCAAAAAAGAAACTCTAGGTTGAAAAACTCAAATTTTATTAGTTTGATTTGGTTCATAAATTTAAAAATCCAACACAAATTATTTGTTTTGATATTTGAAAACCCCAAACTATGCAAAGATGATAATATGTTCTAAGATTTGTGCAGATATTGAGTGAACTTTTTTTTTGTTGGTTTCTCACCTAATATTCGGTATCTATATTGGAGCCCCATTAAATTTGAATTCCACCAGAAAGTCTCACAATGTGGGTAAAAGTGCTCCCTATTGGAGCTCAATTAAATTTAAATTCCACCAGAAAGTCCCACATTGGGGTTAAAAGTGCTCCCTAACAAAATGACTCGAACCTGAGACCTATTGATTAAGGAGCTACAACCCTTGTTGGGGAGATATTGTGTCCTTTGATACAACATATAGAATAAATAAAGAATATCGACCCATGTCATTATTTGTTGGTTTGAATAATCATAGAGAAGTAGTTATATTTGGCTTGAATAATCATGCATTGTCATTACAATATACAATTAACTGATAAAAGTATTGAGAATACAATTAACTAATAATGGGTGCTCCCTTGTGATAGTTTAATTTGCTACCAAGAAGATAGACTTTTAACCTTTTTTCCTTTATTTACTTTACTTTTTTTTTTAATTAATATTTTTTTAATCCAAATTCATGACCATTTGTCATAACTTAGTACGTACAAATGTTTAATCCAAGACATGCACGTGAGTTGTTGAATTTTGGTTTTTCTGTCCACATAAGTAAGCAGTGAACTGAAAAAGATTGTCCAATAACAGTTTCTATTAAACAAAAAAACTTTATGGGGTCATGTGTCAATTGTCATACTCTTTTTGTTTGATTAACCATGTGTTATGCTCAAAGACTCTTTAATTATTTATGCTTTGGCCCTACTAGTTTATTTGACTTGGAACTTAAAAATTGAGTATTTAATGAAATTATGTGGAAGTAAGAACTATGAGTATACTTGATTTTCTATTGATCACACAAGGGTTTAATATTCAATCTTGCATCTCTAGAATTATGAGTTGAGGGTTGAATCTAAGTGTAGAATTTGTTGTGTTTGACATTGTATCCCATGCTCATTGACATGAGGAAGTGAAAAGATATTATCTTGTTTCGAAAGTTGTTTATACCTTGATTATTGGATTTATGAATTCATGGAGTTGTGATGCAGTGGTGAAACTGTTTCACCCTTAACTAAAAGTCTTGGGTTCGATCCCTGGGAATCCATGGAGTTTTTGTGATAATCTTGTGGATTGTTTGTAAATCCCTTTTCTACAAGTGTGCGACTCTATTTACACAATATATTTTGCCTATAACCTATGCATATTTACTATATATGTAATTCATCTTGGAGTCTTTTAAGTCCTTTAAAAGGCTTAATATTAAACAATGGTAATATGTAGTCATATATATTTATTCCAAATAATCCATTAGCAAAGCCGATGGTCTATAGGACGCTAGCGTTTGACCATAAATTTTCAAATATTTTTGGCAAATATTATGTGTTAAAATTTGGGTGAAATTTCACCATGTGTTTGACCATAGTATTTGAGAAACATGTTTCACTTTTTTAGGAAATATGATTTATACCCATAAGTTTGTATTACAAGTCAATTGCATCTTCATTTCAACAAATAACAAGTAGTGTCCATGACACTAGAGCAATATGGTAGTTCGGAGTGAGTGCTACAAGCATCATTCCATACATCGTGAAGTAGACAAAGCACATGACTTTGTTACCCTGAGCCGATTGTTCATCATTTTCATCAATAACCATATCATCACTTTCATATTCACTAAATATTTTATCACTACTTTGGTGTTTACATAAAAAAATTATGTAATACAATGCAAACAACTAATATAGAGGGTGTTTTTGTAAAAGATGAAAGTTTGGTGTAAAATTTAAATTTTTAAAAGATCCCAAATAATGAGATTTGGCTCAAATACTAGTTTTTTTTCTAGTATTTGGAAATTTGGATTGTTTGCCAAAAATATTTGCCAAATAATGATAAATTATATGGACAAACACTATTTACCAAATTTTACGGGTCCGAAATAACAGTTCTACCTTTGTTGTTGTTGTTGTAATCCAATAGCAAATAAACTTCCTTTAAAAGTATGTTATTTTACCTTACCTTTTGCTATTGTTGTCATTGTCATTATTTTCTGTGCTTGCCTATAGTGACTTCTCTTTTTCCACATCTTGTGAGTTTGTTATTATGGAGGACAGATACATATAAAAAAGAATAATGGTATTTTATTATATGACAAAAATAGCCAGCCTAGCAATTGGTGCTAAACAACAAATGGTGCATGCACATTAAATTTCTCGTGTTCTTTTCCTTTGGAAGATATAGTGCTTCTTCCGTTTCAAAAAGAGTGTCCTAGTTTGATTTGACACGGAGTTTAAGAAAATAAAGAATTTTTTTGAATCTTGTGATTCTAAATTAAAGTTATTTCAAATGTACAAAATTGTCCTTCAATCTTGTGGCGTTGAATATGCCACGTGAAAAACTGAAATTAAAATGTTACTAAAAAAAAAAAGAGGCCGTTCTTTTTTAAATAGATTAAAAAGAAAAGTAGATCATTCTTTTTTAAATGGAGAAAGTAATATGTTTACTGGCAAACTGTCTTATCCCCTTTCTCTTTCTCAGCAAGTTGCCTCCCCTTATTCACAAAATGAGGTGCCACACCCAAGGTATTGTCCGTTTTAGCCCAGCGTTTTTGTGCCCAACGTTTAAAATTTTGGGCCTATTGTTCCCTTGGATTTTAACTCAAAAGACGTGAAAAATTTCAATATAGTAACTACATTATTTTAGCTTCGGTGATTGAAAAATAGACATTATCATAAAGTTATTATTGCTTATGTGATTGAAAATAAGTTATTGTCATGATCTAAGTTCCAAATTCTACGAGTGAAACTCGAAGACATAATAGTTGAATTTTGTTTGTTAAATGTATTACTCCATGACAATGGCTACTTATCAACTAGATGGTCAAAAGTGGTCATTGGGTGTTATTTCTACAAAGGAAGCCTTAACGGTTGAATGTTGAACTTGCGCTTATGTGACTAGCTATTACTATTGTAACCCTAACCCGCTAGTAATATTGTTCGCTTTGGGTCTAGGCCTGCATTTCTTTAAAGTGAGTCAATAAGGTCTACTTAATTACTCATATATTCAATATCTCTCTTGTGTATTATCGATGTGAAACTTCTTATCTTAAGCTGGTGTGTTACAACTACTCCGTTTGCTCACTTTTACTTGTCAACGTTTCACCAGAAATAAATTGTATGAATTTTGAGCAACATTTTAAGATGTATTTTTTAATCATATTAACCTGGGAAGAATTGCAATTTATATTATTTTCTGTGTAGTTTCCGATAATCTAAATTTAAAATGCTGAATTAATCAATTTAGCTCATAAGATTAGTAAAATTGACTCTCACGAAGAGAAACATGACAAGTAAAAGTGGAGGAAGGGAGGGAGTAACTTTCCCCTTCCATTCCGATGTGGATTTTCCTGAAGGAAAGTTTCACGATAAACACCCTTTCGAATTCAATCCCCAACGGTCTGTGTGATCAGGGGTGAATCTACCTGAACATTAGTTATGAATTCGACAAAATTCAGCAGTTTTAATCCAAACTTCATATTTTAGTAAAAAAAATTATTGATTTAACGTGTAAACATAATCTTCTTCAAACCAGTAAGTTGTTACATCATAAAATCTAAAATTCATAAACTTAAAATTCTTGATTCGCCTCTGTCCTATCATCTAGGCTATTTCCCTTTTGTTAAGGGGACCATTTATTATTTTTCTATATATCCAAGCATAGGAATCCATAGCTGTGTGTAACTCACACAAAAGCTAAAAAGTTATTAGTAAAGTGATCAGAGATACACTTCCAAACAAGAGTTCAAAAATTTATAAATTAAAGTTTCCCAAAAAAAAAAAAAAGCACTCAACTCAAAGCCTGTGATATATTACAATAAACCATATCTTCATGTGATCAACTTTCAAAAGGCACATTAAATGCCTTTGCCCAATTGCACAAAATATGCCTATATAAAACCCTATCCCTCTTCTCTTCTCATTTCACTTCCATTCTTCTATACAAAAAAATAAAAAAAATAAAAACATGAAGACTTTCACATTATTTCTCATTTTCATCCTCCTCATACAGGTAGCTAATTTTTAGTTTAATAAACACTTATATAGTATTTAATTATTTTTCATTAATTAGTTTTCCTAATCCTAAACATAATTTCTTATTTTAGGTTTTATCCAATGCTGCTGCTGAACAGGTATTATTCGTATAATATAGTATAAAGTACAGAAATCTCATATATTTGGGGGTTAATTACATCCTATCCCGAAAATTTTCCCAATTACAAAAGTTTTGGATTTTTCATTGCTCTCGAATATATTTATTGGTTGTCTGATAGACTAGTACATTGCAAATGATATATTACTTAATGGGAGGGATGTATTCGAAAGGGAATAGAGATGTATCCGAGAGGAGATTTTTTGAAATTTTTGTAAAAGGTAGGGGAATTTTAGAAATTATGGTAGCTTAAGTTGTGTATTTATGTGATTTTTTCTATAACAAATAACTCGCAAACATAATAAAGAAAGGAAAAATGCTAAAAAAATTTATATGTAACGTTACATTTTGTGTTATGCAGATAGAGGCAGGCAATGAAGGTGCTCTTCACAAAAAAATTCACCCAATTAAGAGGATACGTAAGTTGTACATTATTATTAATTTTGAGTTAAAAGTATTACTTGTCATCTCATTTCTATAGGTAAGATATACAAGGACATGTGCTAAAAAAAACTTTTAATATAGACCAAGAATCGATTTATGTGATTTAACAGGTTCAACTGAGTTCATAACTGAAATTTAGTAAGTATATGTCAAGGATGTAAGTTTGTTTATGTACACATGTGAGAGAGATAATAAATACTATTTTGAAGTGATTTTTGTCGATAATCCCTAGCTAATTTGTTGTTATAAGGCTATATAGCTAAATGAGATTAGCATGGATTGATTTTTTTTTGTTGTTTAGCTATAAAATTTTGTCTGTTACTAATTTCTTGTTTTCTAGCCGTGAAATCAAGAGAAGTTATAATATTATTTTGAATTAATTTTTACAGACTGCGGATACGCATGTGCGAGGAGATGCAAGAAGTCGTCAAGAAAGAAGGTGTGCATGAGGGCATGCAAGACATGTTGTGCAAGATGCAAGTGTGTTCCACCAGGCACTTATGGAAACAAGGAAGTTTGCCCTTGCTATGCTAGGCTTAAGACTCATGGCAACAAACCTAAGTGCCCTTAATTAATTAATATTTTTTTAAAATTAAGAAAAAGCAATGCATATTATTTATTAAATAAATGCTTAGATTTTAATTAATTTCTCTATTTTTTCTGTTTTAATTCTTGGGTGGGTGGGGAGGGGGGGGAGGTTTAGAGGGAATAAAATGAGAGAAATTGTTGCATGAGTGTATGCAAGTGTGCTTTTGAATATTTGATTATGACTCTTTTGTTTGTGAGATAAATTAATACATATAAATATATTATATATGTATTTTCTAGATAAAATTATTGATGCTCTTTTTAATTATTTTTTCCCCTTTATATCTAAATTGCTGTCTTTTGTACCTTTGTTGATATTCTTATATTCCAAATTTCATTGAGATGTAAATTATGAAAAGGAAGAATAAAAATTACTTTATTAACCACTATGTCAGCATTTATTTTAGCAAATGAAAGAGACTTCGATGGGTGGCAAATCGAGTCGAATAGTGAGTTTACTGTATTAAAAATAATTTTTAGCGGTAATTAATTAATGACAATAAATTAATTGTCGTCGCTAAATATGTTTTTTAATTAGTAGTAATTATCACTCTTTGTAAATGTCCCCAAAACTTATAGTGACATTGAATCAAATGACAATTAACTAATGTCGATAAATGCTTTAGCATTTTTTCGATTTTTTGGCTTAAAAATAGAGTGTTACGATATAAAAAAAGTAGTCGAATATATTACTTTTCAACTTGAATGACTTTTTAAATAAAACAACAAAGAATAATTAAGTAATTTGTATTGATACAAGAATAGTTTATCATCAATTAAACAAGGGAAAGGGTTTGATAAATAATCCTAAACTTTCTTATTAATTAGAGCTGATATACACCTCATTACAAAAGTGGTTCACATATATCTCTACCGGTGAAAAAGTGACTCACATAATACCATTATAAAACTGGCTCACATATACCCTTTTCATCTAATGAAAGTGAAAAAATAATTTTAATTTTTTATTTTAAAAAAAAATTCACTTAGGGATATATTTGATCTTTCTCATGCATTAATTTTTTTTGACTTCTTTGATTATCATTATTTGAGTTTCTTATTCTTATTTTTTTTTCTTTCATTCTTTCGTGTTAAAATATGGAAATAAAAAGAAAGAAGTGTGAGTGGAAAAAGAGAAAAAAAAGTAAGAAAAAAAAAAAAACAGCTATATTGTATTTTATTTTTTGTATATGTAAATAAAAAATTTGGGCATATATGATAAATTTTACAAGAAAAGTAAAAAAAAAAATAACCGTCAAAATAATAAATCCAAATTACTCATTAAACCAAAAAAAAAAAAAAAAAAAATACGTGAGAGAAGGATTACATATATCCCTACATAAAAATATTACTTTAAAATTATTTTTTCTCTTCTATTAGAGAAAAATGGTATATATGAATTATTTGTATAACATGAGAGACATAATATGAGCAACTTTTATAATAAGAACTAGATTCTTAAGGCCCGTGATACGGGCCCAATATAATCAATTATTAATCGTTATTTGACAAATATTAAAAGGTATTTCTATAGCATTCTGATCAACATTAATTAATATTGATCCTGGTAAAAAATTTAGTATTAAAAAATATCAAAAAATAACCATCAAAGAATATAGTGCATTGAATGGTGTTTCTCCTTCCTTAATTAAATATCTTAATTTTGAGTTTTGGATATGAAAAAAATTATTAATAAAGAGCTCTATTATATTTTAAAGTATAATTGATATTAGCGATGGGTAGATTCATTTTTTAAGTTGTAAAACTCTGAAGTATAATATTCAATTTATTTATTTATTACTATAAGACACAAATTTAGTAGGATTCAGAGTTAATTTGTCTGTTAGATTGGATTATATCTTATATAAAAATCATGAATCATTATGTATTATCATCTTGAAATCTATCCTATTCATTTCAATTAATCTGTCGAATTTTTCTTTATAATCTATTAAAAAGTAATGTCCCTTTTCTTTTCTTAGTTCCAACTCCACATAGCATATTTAAGATCAGAAAATTAAAAGACATTTACTATATTTCACATATTTAAAATTTAAAATCATAAGATTCAAAAATCTTCCTTAATTTCTTAAACTTAATGCCAAATCAAAATAGAACAAACACATTGAAACAGAGAGATTAATATATTTTATTTATCACTCATACATAAAAATTAGA
>NW_006239056.1:770249-812282 GCF_000226075.1 Solanum tuberosum
GTCCTGGTCGTCTTCACTCTTCTATATAATAGAAAAATAGATAGAAATATAAAGTTGAACAAGTAGACAAACGTGTCCTACGAGACATAATTCACGTAAGACGCCACATAGAATGTCGCATAGGACATGAATTATATCGCCGCGTAGGACGTCAAGTAGGACACATGTGTCTACTTGTTCATTTCTATACAAATTTTTGTGTCTACTATGCACATCCAAAATTGGAGGACACTGATGTCAAATGAAACCAAATTAAATGACATATTTATGTATTATGCATTTTAGAAAAATATATTTATATTTTTATATAAAATTTAACCAAAGACGACTTTAATTATACATTTTTTAATAAAATAAAAACTATATTTTCATGACCGAACCAGATTAAGAAAGATAATGATTAAAAGGCCTCGAATTTAAATTTTGAATATGAAAAAAAATCTCATTAAAAGTAGTAAGTACATTCAAAAATAAATATGAACTCAAATTAATTGTTATTTTTAAAAATAAAATAAAATGTGTGGTCTTGATTGCATAGACTTTTGAAGTGAGTCAAAAAAATGGGGTCCATATTTTAACTTTGCATTAATTTCTTGTACTCCTCGGCATTTGCTATTTTTGTCATCTCTTTCTAAATATTAATCTACTTATATTTATTTACTTTTCTTAATTAATGTATTGATTTTCATGTGTTTCGATTCTTGACTTCTTATTTAAGAAAAAAGAAATAGCAATATTAAGTAAATAAAGTAAACAATCTACTATAATTAATTAAATTTAATCTGCTTAATCTTAAAATTTAAATTATTTTACTATCAGAATATTCTTTTCATCAATGTACGTAAATTGAACACGAAGAATACTTATTATTTCTCTTCAATGCTTGATTCGCAAAATTTTAAAACTATTTATTTTAAATTTTAGTGAGAGTCTTCGGTTAATTTTATTTATTAACTTTTATTTTTATTCTCCCTAATTAAAATATTTTTATTTTCATTTAATACATTTTAAATCATGTTTGTTTCTTTTTATATTTATTTTAGTGCAAAAAGTAAAGGTGTTAATGTAATATAAATTGAATTAAAAATGGGTCCCATCATGTTTAGATAGTACGGCCACTTGTGATTTTTTGTGCTTTTGATGATAGAAGTACACGTGGCCTTCTCTTTCTACTATTCCTATTTTTTTTAAATTTAATTTAAAACAAAAATTGACAATACCCTATCAATTACTATTCTGCCCTTCAATCATATTAGATTTTCGAAATTGTCATTGGTCGTCCGGTCGTCTTCACTCTTCTATATAATAATAATATATGAGCTTTAAATGACAAAACTAAGAGATATATCAATCTTTTTTCCCTTTAAACAATGAACTCCATATTAAATGACAAAATTAAAAGTTGTTAGTGTTTAACATATATAAAAATGACAAAAGAGGGAAATGAGAGATATATTATTAAAATGAATTATTAAGAGTATCTTGGGAAATAGATTTCACTTGTGAAGATATACGTAGATTGATGACTTTTTTTTAAAGATTTCAATAATTTATACTTGAACATAGAATATGATAACTTATAGGGTGTGTTTGGCAAGGAGGAAAATATTTTCTGGAAAATATTTTTCAATTTTTTCATGTTTGATTGGCTTAAATGTTTGGAAAATATTTTCCAAATCAACTCATTTTCCTCAATCAATTCTTTCTTTATTTAGTTTTTACGTAAATTTTGTAAGAAAAATTTACAATCATTAATATTATTTTATATGAAATTAAAATCATAAAATTCAGAATGAAAATTTTCCGAGTCTCAAAATTTTGAAAGCCTAAAGCAAATACTTTACTAGGCTGATCATTGAGCCACCCCTGCAAAGATATTTTAACATGAGAAAATCATTTTCCTAGTAACAATTATAACTATTTTGCTTATCTTATTTTAATCTATGTTCACTCTGCATTTGTAATTGCTAGACTCATTAATCAGTGTGACACACAACTTTTCCTTTTAAATTCTGTATATACAATTGTAGAGTTAAAAAAAAAAAAAACCTATTGCAAATATTTTTAGTGGGATTTGGGTCTTAGATTTGTTATTCATTCACTCAATCATAAATTTGAAAAACTGTAAAAATGTGTACAGATGAATCAAGTCGATATAATTTCTCCAATTTGGACATAAAAAAATCGAAAAAATCGAATCGAACCAACCAAACTTAAAAGAAACGTTTGGTTTGGTATACAACTCCAAAAAATCAAAAACCAAATGAAATCAAAGTTCAAAAAATTGCTCTGATTTTTTTCATTTCATTGTCTCTGTAACATACTTTGATCTAAACTTGAGTCACATCTCAGTGCAATACAGAAATCTGATATTGTATAAATTTACTTTCGATATTGAATAATTAGATACAATGGCTGACGAAAGTTATACATAAAGAAAAGTATGAGAATGAAAAACAAGAATACACAGCTAGAACCGAGCCCAACAGCGAGTGCATTTAGCCACACAATCACCTTTGCAATCAACATTGTAGCCTAAAACTTTTGGATTTCGAAGAAGCAAATTTCTCAGAGTTTTACCTTCAATTCCCCATTGTTTTGCCAGAATTTCGACATTGGTTTTCATTTCATCTTCAAGGCTACATCCAAGAACTTCTGGGAATTTCTTGACAAGTTTAGTGAGATCATCATCAGTAAGGCTTAAACTCCTTAGATAATCCAGTATCTCATTTACAACTTCTAGTCGTGGAACCTCTTTCTTCCGTTCTTCATACCAGTAAGGCGAATGTATG
This sequence comes from Solanum tuberosum, assembly GCF_000226075.1. Taxonomy (NCBI): domain Eukaryota; kingdom Viridiplantae; phylum Streptophyta; class Magnoliopsida; order Solanales; family Solanaceae; genus Solanum; species Solanum tuberosum. The sequence goes on from NW_006239056.1 coordinate 773,042, forward strand.
TGGCCAAATGCTTTTCCTAATATTTTGTCTTCTTCATCTGGGCTAAATTTTAATGCAGAAAGAGCTTGTCTGCTATCGTTCCATGTTTTCTTCTCTTCTTCAGTTAATACTATATTGTCAGTAACTGTTGAATGCAACGTCCATTTCTTGGATGGATAATTGGACGTCCAAGATCCCCTAGTGACATTAAATGTAATGCTACTCGAGCAATTTACATACCCAACTAGAGTGTATGCTGTTGTTGAGACGGAATCACACTGTAGAGTAAGATAAAGAAAGTATGAGCTATGTTTACGCCAGAGAGTATATTAGGGTAATATAGAAGACTGAACATCATGCAAACAATGAAAGATTTATCACTATCAAGAAAACCAACTATTCCTCGACTAAAAACTAGTTGTCTGGATATATGAATCCTCAAATAACCATTCCTTAAAAATCATCAACCACACAAGTATTAAATTAACATTAGCTATTTGCCTAAGGATCTTTTGCTTTGGCCAAACTGCCTAACAAGTTCACAGAAGTTTGGCCATGGATAGTTCCAAGAGAGGTAGAGGTATGCCGAAGAAGTAGTGGGGAGAGATGATTAGACAAGACATGACACAGCTTCAGCTTACCGAGGACATGACCTTAGATATGAGGTTATAGAGAACATGGCTTAGGGTAGGAGGTCAGTTAGATAGTTGAATGTTGTCTCGCTTATTCTTCTATACTATAGTCGTACTATTAGTGGTAGTATTACTCTTGTAGTTTCTTGTCCTTTGAGTTTGGTTATTATCTTTCCTTTTTTAACCTTCGATTATCGCTTTATCTTGTTATGACTACTGTTTAGGTTGATTTGTTAGGTTGTCTATAATATTTTTCCATGACTTTCTTCATTTCCGTTATTTATTTCTCTATACTGCTTTAGACTTTTTTCCTTGAACTAAGGGTCTATTGAAAACAATCACTCTACCTTTAAGGTAGTGATAAGGTCTGCATACACTTTACCCTTCCCAGACCCCACTTTCTGAGATTACACTGGGTATGTTGTTGTTGTTGTTACAAGTTCACCGAGCTTGTAAGTCACAAGTATGAGAGATAACAAAGATAAAATTAGTTAATTGATTCATAACTTTAAAAATGAAAACTCTCAATTCCAATTTATATGATACACTTGTAATTTTGTTCTTTTTGCAAATTATTTGACTCCATTCCATTAATACTTTCTCTTGTAGCAGTTCCAGATCACTTGGCACACCTCGACTATTCCATTGGATACCTGTTATCTCCAAGTACATGTATCGGTCACTCTGTACCCCAAAACTTAGACTAATGGGAAAAAGCACAAAGTATTTTTGTGTCTGCTGACATTTGAACCCTACTCTCTCGTGATTTTCAACCACTTCATTGACTAGCATACCACACCCTTGGGTGCTCCATTAATACAATTACTATACACAACTTTCAGGATGTGATGTTTTCTATATCTATTTTCCAACCGATATTGTAATATATTCTCTCATTACTACTGATATAAGAATATTTTTGCTATCGGATGTCCTCGAAGGATCCTTACTACTATTATATTATATAAGTCAAATTAGCATTGTCTACTCTGTATAAATCTAGTATCATCACATAAAATAGGACGGAGTGACAAAAGAAAGAAATAGAACATGAAGTGATTAACATAGTAATTTGGATCTAATGACCCCAGACATAACTTACGGATCTTTTTTGATACGGTAAATAATTTTATTAATATTGAAAAAATCTCATTTATATAAGCAGTAAAAAGTAGAGAATATAAACTGATGAATCTTGGGATCAAATGCCACCCCTTGAGATGAATCTAACCGCTCAACGGCTTCTACAAAAATGTAAGAAGTTATACTCACACCAGGAGAGGAGAAGCATGATGCAGAGTTAAAGGTCAGCAAAGGAGTAGCAAATGATTTTCCTAGCATCCCTGCACCATAAAGCACAAGCTGAATGAGTAGATATAGAGGACATTCGAAGACCTAAAAGAAACGCCGAACTTTTCGCAGCCCATATAAAACACAAAGGTAGGACATGTAAGGATATGGGACTTCAGAAATGCACTCAGAAACTGAAATTTTCATCCCATATAACTGCTTAAATCCAAAACCTATATCTCACTTATAAAAAATAGAGTACAAAACAACTACTGAATTTGTACTTACCAACAACAAAAGAAGAACTATTGAATTTGTTTGGAAAGTAACGTAAGGACCCACTATAAAATAACCTTCTCCTATAAATGACATGAGAACAAGTCGAATCATTGTTGTATCATGGTATTGCAGCACTTACTATCAGGTACTTAGAATCAAGAAACCTAACATACAGAAATAGTAATCTTCTCCACATTACCGAGACAATCCTTTCGAATCAAGTCATCAACTTATAAGTCTTGTGGTATATATCTCAGTATCGAGGATGAGACCAAAGATTTATATTTTTTGTGAACTCTTTTGAAACAAACTCACCACTTTATCCCAACCTTATACAATTAATCCTCTTCACTGCAACAACTACTCTTATTTGCAATGATGACAAGTCGACTATCCCATTTTCTTTCGTCTTTTCTTAATAACCACTTGTTATACATACACACATGAGTTCTAATTTGACTAGCAAGTAGTAATACTTAATTTCTCTCCATAAAATAGTCCTAGAACTCAATTTTTTTCCCGAAAACTCACATGTCAAATAACTAAAACTCACAATCAGCATTTGCTTGGTGTCTGTCTATGTATATCATTCGACTTTCTCACATTATAATCATTAGTTCATGAACGGTACAGAGACTTCCACTCTTAAACTATTAGGAGTCGTATGGTGTGAGGTATAAGGTATAATAATAATCTCCGGATAAAATGCAGAACTATTTTATCCTGTGTTTGGTTGAAGGTATTAGGCCGTCATGGATTATTTATCTCACCATTTATACTTTAGCAATGGAATAACTTATCCCACGATAACTTGTTCCCACTCCCAACCAAACGACCTTGCTATTTAATTATTCGGGATGGAATACATAACCAAGATTAAACCTTGTTTTCATCTCCTTGTACCCTACCAATTTCATATGCATCAACCAACTTTCAGTTAAACAAGTGCCCTAAAATACCCTTTGGGGTGGCCCAGTGGTTTGAGCTTGGGACTTCCTTGTTGGAGGTCTCAAGTTCGAAACCCCTTACCAGCGAAAGCAAGGGTTTGTCTTCTGGGTCGAGGTCGTCGCATCGGGCTTGCCTAGTGCGGATTACCTCTCCTATGTGGTTTGCGAGCTATTGCATAAGAGCATGGGCTGTACCCTGTGCGCACCCAAGGGTAGCGGCTGCGGGTTTCCCTTGTTATAAAATTTAAAAAAAAAATGCAAAATATTTGAGTGAAATCAAAATGCACAAACTTTAAGCAGCAATCTTGTCCAAAGATAAACAAACAATATAGGAGGAAAACAACTTACTAAAAGGAATTGGAGAACAAATTGACAAGTAGAGCTTCCAAGGCATAGAAGGGTTCAATCCAACCCAAATAAAGATACACCCAAAACTCCAAAACAAATACTACAAAAGAAAAGTTAGAAGTCTACCTCAGAATTCAGATTCCAGCTCTGCTTCAAGAAATGAATGGTAAACAGCTGAGCTCTACACTCAATTGGGACACGAAGACCAACTATGTCCTTCCGCTTAGCTCAACCAGTTTTTTGACCCATTTATCAAAACTTTAATTTAAATTGCTACTCAGAAATTCACAAATATTTTTGGCAAATTATTTTCGAGTTTTGTTATGAATTTTGGGATAAATTTTTATTTAAAAAATATATAATTTTATATTCATAAGTTCTAAGAATTATTAAAAGTATTTATAAGTTTATATTATCATTTTGTGCTAAACATGTTTCCTAAAAAGTAATCACAACAAACATAATTAATATGAATTTGAGAAAAATATCATTGATTTATATAGGAAAAAAATATTATTACTACTTATAATTGAAAGTGGCTTCAAAAGACAAGTTCGAATAAAAACTGATAAAATATGTATATAACTATATAAATTTTATACGTCGAACTAGGATTCTAAAATTTAGTCCAAAATTATAAATGATGGATGTTTTTATAAAATATAAAAATTTGCTATAATTTTTAAAAGTTCTCAAATAATAAAATTTGACCCAAAATGCTATTTTTTTCTACTATTTGAAAATATGGATTATTTTCCAAAAATATATAGCAAATAATGGCAAGTTATATGACCAAACAAGATTTGTCAATTTTTTTCCCCAAATATTTTATAAAATATCTATGGTCAAACGGAAATCGTTTGGTAGGGTGTATTAGGGGTCGGTCCGGTTTGATTTAATGTACTATCAGTTCGTTTTATTATTTTTTGATTTTTAAATATGCTAAACCAATAACTAATTAAATCAATATGATATTTTTCAAAATCAATTTTCGATTTATCGATATTGGTTCTTAACGACACGGTTTAACCAATACAAAAATGCTCATAAGACAAACATATATATGACTACTCCAATAATTTGGTGTGATAAGACACTAATGTAACTTTGTATAATGCTCACAAAATAGAAACATCATTAGCTAACATGAAAATAACTATACAAGTACAACACAAATAAAAGAACTAAGATAATAGTATGAATTGAAGGCTAAATGGTAAATGTAGTAAACAGTAAGGTACTGATATTAATATTAGTATTTATGTAGGGGTAAATGAGTAAATTACTACAACCTTAATGATTATATATCGGTTTACCTATACAAACATATGTTGACCAAATAAGTCAATAGCATTTTTTCGATTCAATTTATTGGTCGGTTCGATTTTTACACACTCCTAGGGTGCATGAGAATAATATCAAATAAAATGTATTAAAAATACTAGCATTAGTAATGCATGTATTAGTTATGTTTGCATTAATTATGCAATAATTATTTCTTATACACATTGTTTAGTTTGGTGTATTAAAAATAATATGCATTACATATTTTTTTGTTGTAAAATACTTTACAAAGGTACACCCTCCACAATTATGCGAGAAAAGTTGTAAAAAAAATATTTTAAGGGATGCTTGAGTCTTTAACCATGCTAATGCATGCATTGAAATCTCTTGCATTACTAATATCATGAATTTTCATGTATATTATAATACACACATCAACCTATTAATTATACATAAGTTGAAAATGTACCAAACAAAATATTACTAATATACAAAATTAATACATGCATTATTTCTTTTAATACACTCTATCCAACGACTCAGGAGTTATTTCTTCTAACAAATTTGTTATGTTAGTATGGTTTAACCCATTATTCTACGGCCATGACTAATTTGGTCTGCTTATTCATCAATCAAAAATAAAATCATAGTTGTATTATTATTAAGTAGTGATGTATTTCTTAAATTTTTAAATGAGCAATTTATATATTTTATATAAACCATTTATGAAATGGTATTTTTACTTATAAAAAGATAAAGTTGGCTAAAAGATACCCATCTTTTCTAATGTATCTTTTGGCAGTTTTTGGTCAAAAACATCTTTAAATTATACCCCAAACTTAAATTACATTTTTAAAATATTTTTTTTTGGCAAAAAATATCCTCTAAGTATTTGAAAGCTTATATAAGAAATCGTCAAAAAACTATGGGATCTTACAAAACCATGAGCAATTCACGTGACTATCAACAAAAGTTTTTCTGCATAATTTCATTATCTGCTATAAGAAGTTCCTGAAAAAAATATTAAAAATCTTAGACATCATTGCTTACCGAAACAAAAAATGTTTGGAAGGTGTGAGGATACACAATCTGTTCTTTTTCTCATTTAGTAACGAAAAGAAGCTGGAGCTTAATTATCATTACCTTTTTCAAAGCTAAACTGTATTTAAATCAATAAATTTTTGGGCCAATATGAAATTGAAGTGATCAAAATATTGATTATGTCTCGCATTTGAGTTTCATTCTACATTATTAGAAGCGGATGTCTCCAACAAACGCCGCTGCTAGCTTATTCAATTGAGACGAAACATATTTCAACTAATAATATTTTTAATATCAGATAACATGAAAAATAAATGAAAAAAAACTATCAAATTAAAAATTTTTGCATAATGCTAAACTCAGTTACCAAAAAAGTTCACGATAAATTTTTTGACGTATCTAAGAATAATAATTACGAAGGAATAACTTGATTTTTGTGGGATCTTTAGTTTTCTACTAAAAGTAGAAGGATGAAAATTGTTCACTTTTATATACTTGAAGGATGTTTTCTTCTAAGAATGATACTTTAAGGATATAGTTTAAGTTTGAGATACAGTTTAAGGTTGATTTTGGCCAAAATCTTTATCTCTAGCGTACTTCATGTTGAAAATAAGAGAAAAAGAAAAAAATGTTGAAAATTAATATATCTTTTACAGTTTCAATGTGAATGATCAATTACTAACTAATACATTTCAAAAAATATTTTCAATGATATGTATACTGATTCTACAATTAATGATATAGTTGAGCAAACATTATGAGATAATTAATGAGTTATCAATACAAATTTAAATCAATTTTGTTTGTATACGGTAAAAGAAAAATGAAAATCTAGAGATTTAATTTATTTTAGAAAAAAAATGTTTTGAGTTTGTTGTTTTAAGAGAAGATAAAGTGCTAAGTTATTTTTGAAGCTTCGATATACATGAAATTAATAAATTAAAAATATAGTATTATTAAATATATGAACTGTTATGATAGAGACGTATGAACACTTTAATAGGAGTTTTTAAAGAAGCAATAATTTATTTAATATTGTGTTTTTAAAGCGAACAAATTAAATGAAAAGAATAAGGTAAAAAGCAATAATAATAATAATAATAAATAAATAAACATAATACTTAGTGAAGAAAGAGCTGCCACATCAATTGCATATTGTGTGAATTTCGTATATATTTATATTGGTGGCCAATAAAAGATTGAAAAAAAATTAAATTATATGTGTCGAATTTGCAAGCAACAATAATTTAATAGAAAGTTCATTACCCGAGAAATTATAAAAATAGTCTCTTAAATTTGGAGTAGATTTAAAGTAATCCTTTAATATATTGTTAAATAATTTTGATCTTTTAAATTTATCAAAAGTAATAATGTATCTTTTATTTCTGTCAAATTTACAATAAACTTTATTAGTTAAATTTGACGAAGCAGTAAATTTGTTTTGTAACACGAATTAGTATTTTAAGGTGCAATTATCTTTTTTGTTCTACATCTTTGTACTTTTCTTCAAGTGCAGTTAATGAAGATCTTTTTGTGTCGTAATTTTAACAAAACTTCCTGATTAATTTTTAAAAATAACTAGAGATATTCAATTTTAATTAGTTCTAAATGTTTGAAAAATTTGGTCAAATAATGCAACAATTAGTTCTAATGTTTGAAAATTTTGGTCAAATAATGCAACAAACGAGACTATTTTTTTTTTTGAACTCCAGGATATAACCCGCCATCGCTACAATCTCTGCCCTTCGGGAGAACACTCTGTGGTGAACATTTTGTGTGGGTAAGCCCCCACTGTGTAATAGCCTGCAAACCACACAGGGTATGTAAACCATACTAGATAAGCCCTATGCGACATGCTTGACTCAGAAGGCATTGAAGGGGGATCGATTTAGGATCATCCGTGTGGATAACCACCCTCCAAACCAACTGAACCATCTCGAAGGACAAACTATTTAAAAAAAAAGAATAAATCTCTCGAATTCGAGCTTTGCGTATGAAAAGCTTTTTTCCAAATGAGACCCTAAGCGATATAGATTTAAATTAGCCAATTTTAATATGGATACTAATCTTCGAATGAAAAATCATCATAAATAATTTTGTTGGCCCTTCCCCATTATTAGTGGAATTTTTTTTTTTTAGTAAGATACTAATATTTATGCCAAAAATGAAAGAAAAACAAAAGTTATTAGAAAAATGGCTTGTGTAAATTTGGATCTAACATAGGGATTTTGACAAATATTTATGAGAGGTGAGTAAAAAAGTGTTATGTAAAGCCCGGCGCGGAATCCACGAGTTTCGTGTTTTTGTGTTTTCCTTATTCTTCATCATTTTCCGGTCACAAAAATCTCCATTTTTGCCTCAAAAACCCCATTATACACTCTTCAACTTGGCTGTAATACGAAGTTTTCTGGTTCTACAATGCTCGAATGGCTCAGTACAGACAATCGGGTGCTATAGGTATTATAAACAATGGTGGTGGTGGAGTTGTTCGGAACGGAGTTGCATCGGATCATGTATCGGTAGGGATTCGTTCGAATAAGCAGCAGCAGCAACAGCAGCAGCAATTGCGGAATCATCACCGTCGATTGAAGTCTACTACTCGCAAGATCTCGATTGGTGCTATAATCGTTATTCTATTCGTTGCCTTTGTTGTTTCCGTCTCTGCTTTCTTCTATTTCACATCTCAAAATAAAGGTTAGTTGAGACCTTGAGCTATCATTGACTACGAATTTTGTCGCATTTGTTATCATTTTTGGGGGAGTGAGATGGGTAATGCTAGATTTTGTTGAGTTTTTGGGTAGTTGGAAGTTTTTTGCAAGTTTAGGAGTTTAGCGTAATAGGATCAAAAGGTGAAATATCAGCACAACACTCACTGTGAGCTCATTTTGTGGTAGGCCGGATTTTTGTTCTTGTGGTTTGTAGCAGGATGTCGGATGGGTTGGTGGAAGTGCAAGTTGGCCGGTGGGGAGTAGTTGGATGGGGTTTGTCCTAGTTCTATAATGAGATTGTCCTTGCTATAGTGTACTAAAGGGTATGGTTTGTTCTTGTTGGTTGTGAGTAAATGTAAATATTCTGCTATTTTTTTGGAGCCTTTTGGAATGAGAGATATAGAAGGTGTTTTGGTGGCATCTTAACTCCCAAGTCACTCTTTTAAAGCTAAATGTTTAGTTAATCTCTTTACTTGGATAATGTTGTCCCGAGTAACTAGTGCCGGACAGTTTTTGGATTTTACTAGCTTTTTAGTTCTTTTGTTATTAGCATCCTGTAACTATGCATCTCCTTGATGCCTTCCTATGTAATCCATTACTTCATTACTTGTTTTAAAAAAAGAAATGAAAAAGGTAATTTAAGAGGATTTTTGCAGAACTCACAATGCCAAGTTTGACGGTTTGCAATTTTTGAGTAGTAGAAATTCGGAGAATTTTTTAGAAATGGGATTTGGTAATACTGGTGCTTATCAGCAGTTTCGGTTAGTTTTGGTTTGGTTGTTTGAAATGTTGATGATTTTAGAAATGGGAATGCTAAATTATGTGCAGGTTTGCAGTTTTAGCTTTTTTGGTTTTCGAGTAGTTGGAGATCTAGGGTAATTATAAACATGAGAATGCCAAATTTTGTGGGTTTCTGTGGCCCTAGTTAGTCTTGGTCTTTAGATAGTGCAAATTCTAAAGGATTCTTGTGGAAATGGGAGTTCTAAGTTTTGTGAGGTTTACAACATTTGAAGATAGTCTTAGTTTTCTTAATTTTTGACCTGATGTTAAATTAAGATTATTGGGTAAAATTAAGATAGACAAATAAGAAAAATAATTGAATGTTTTAAGAGTTCACGATCAACCAAAAAAACAGAAGATGACTTTTTTTTTTGAGGATGGTAAACACAGTAGATGACTTGGAAAATGGTTGCAACATGATTCTGGAATTGAGAGTTGGCTACTTTGGTAATATTTCATAGTTTATTTATTTACCAGAACTGGGGAGTTAACGACTTATGCCAAAGTGGTAATGATAAAATAATTTGCCTTTTTCTGCTTTTATAAGTAGTTTGGTTTTCGGCAGTTGAAACTGAGTTAAACTGAAGTAAGAAGATTAGTTTTTTTAATTGGATATCGTTTCTTAGTTTAGACTACATTTAAGTATCACCGAGTTAGGGAATGTCACATTATGACCTTGTTATGAGGTTGAATGTTCACAATGGACCAGAACGCTCATCCTCCGGGGTGGCTCAGTTGGAGGTCTCAAGTTCGAAACCCCTTGCTAGTGAAAGCAAGGGGTTTGCCTTCTGGGTCAAGCTCATCGCTCTAGGCTTGCCTAGTGCGGGGTTACCTCTCCCGTGTGGTCGAGCTATTGCATAGGAGCGGGAGTTTTACCCTGTGCGCACCCAAAGGGTAGCGGCTGCGGGTTTCCCTTGTCATAAAAAAAAAGAGACCAGAACGGTACAAAAATGCCGATGAATTGGTAAGTAAGGGTAAGAACTTACTTAACAATATTTGGGCTTATTAAATTTTACGGTACATCTGTAGATGTTATTTGTAGAGTATCTTGTCACGGTTTCTTCACTTTAGCTATTTCCTTTTTTGACTTATTTTAATGTGCTTTTTCCTGAACCAAGGGTCTATCGGAAACAATCTTTGTATTTCTTAAGGTAGGAGTAAGGTATGCGCACAACTCTACCCTCCGCAGACCCACATATAGGATTATATTGGGTATGTTGTTGTTATTTGTAGAGTATGATGTATTAATTGACAGAACTCGTAAGTGAACCAAACGGATGCTGGAACTACGGAGAAGCACTCTTGAGTGTAAAGAGTTTTAATTATTATGGCGAGTTAAATAAGTCAAAAAATCATATGCACTGTAAATTTCGTCACAAGAAAAATGAAGGTAAAGTAAGATTACACGGATTGTGGTTCCCAAGTGCAGTCTATTCAGATATCTAGGCTCAACCTTTAGGAAGAATGACATGATAGATGAAAATATAACACATAATTAACATAGATGGTTGACATTGAAGAGTGCTACAGGAGTGGCTTGCTAATAAATATGCAACAAAGTGAAATGTGAGTTCCATAGAATGAATGTGAGAGTAGTAATATTATGTGGGAGTTGAAGCCTCAGCACGTGCACGGGATATATTAGCTTCTGGGATGCATCCCAAATTGTGTGAGTCAGTATGTTGAAGTATCCTGTATTCCAAGTACTAATTGAGTGTTACTTTTAATAAGTAAGAGGTTAGTGTATAATTTGAGTTTATGAGGCAAAGTATTTATCTGTGAGCAAAGAACTGGCAAAGTTGGAATGATCTATGAATTTGGCTTCATGATCTATAATTTGTGCATCTCTTGAAACTTGCCCTTTCCATTTTTAGAATTTTAGGATTAAAGATGACAACATAATAAATGTAAAACTAGATGTGCCCACAGGTATTTGGTTTAGTGATGAGAGTATAGCATGTGTGGATTACACGCACGTGATGAGTTTGATTCCCGAGGGTAGAGGGGCGGACCCATTATTTGCCAGATTTCAAAATGTGCGTTCCCTCGGAGATTTTTGGGTTAACAAAAATAATAAATAATCATAATGTAAAGCTAGATGACCCAATCAACTTGTTAGAGTAAAAAAAATTTAAAAAATGGTTGACTATGGATGGCAATTAAAGAAATAGTGTAAACAAGCAAGGTCTGCATATTTAGTTAAAAACAAACAAACAAGCAAGGTCTGCATATGATGTTCCGGTGTGTTCAGCTGTATCTTTTTTCATTGTTTTGGACAGTTAAGGCTAAATCTTCCAGTTCTGTTTTAGAAATATATTCTCCAATATTTAGACAGTTTCCCTGTATGCTGTTGCAGAGTTAGATAATAATCACTTTCAAGATGATGGTGATGTGGAAAATGATTCAGATTTTCTTACAAATGTGACACGGACACAAGGGAAGGTTCTCCAATTTGGACATGGGTCAGTAAATCATGGCCGGGATTCTCGTTATTGGGATAAGGATGACCGGAGAAGGGATGATGATTACAACGAGGAGGATTTGGAGCGGAATCCAGTTAGTGACTTGGATAAGGAGCAAAGTCCTCCAGATGGGAAGAAAGGTGACAAGAAGTCGTTTTCAAAAGGATTGGATCATGGTGGAAATGGTTTATACAACGAAGCTGGACGCGATGAGTTGAGAAAATATGAAGCCAAATATCAAGCTTCCTTGGAGAATGCTGAACACGCACAAGATGGACATCATTTGCCAAACCAGCAATCGAGTGATGCTGACAAGGGAAAGAAAAGAGAACTGGTGGATGCAGATGATGGATATGATGATGGAATTGACTTAGAAGATGCACATACAGACGGATATGATGATGGTGGTCATGAAGATTGGAACCATACTGTTGCTGCCGAATCCCAGGACATACATGACAGTCATTTTTTTGATACACATGTTGCTGGAAATAACTATCAAAATCATGCCAAAGAGGCTAGTAAAACATCCAAGGACTTTTCCAATAAGGAATCCTCTTCAAGTTCTCATCACCAAAAATCTAACACAAACTCTGGACGTGTCAGCTTCATTGATGGTCACCCCTCAAAAAAGTCTTCGTCAGAAAAGCGGCCAGTATCCAGAAGGAAGCCAAGGAAGCATGGTAACATTATTTCCTATTTTTGTTGGTGCCCAGTGACTTTATTTTTATGATTATTTTGTCTTCAGACAATTTTGTATTCCTCGAGTCAACTTGATGTCTGAACTTTTTGATTTTAACATGGACAGAGAAAACTGAAGAGATGTGCTTGGGGACATTGGAACATTTTCTTATGGGAACTTGCTTAAGCGCTTTGAATAACTTACCTAATAAAATTTGCTCCTTATTACTCTTAGCCTAAAGAAAAGGCACTTTTGATATTCAACATCTACATGCTGGATAATTAATTTAGAAGTCCGTGTCTGTAAAAATAGAGACTTGTTGTGGGATGCAAGTGAACCTGATTCACCTATATATATTTATATGTATAATTGATGAAGTAAATAAGAAAGACTAAGACAACCAAATTCACTAAGTAATGTAGTATATCATACTTAGGAATAGTTCTCATAATATATAACTACAATTTGAGCTTTCTTGATGAGGTTGATGTAGGCTAGTCATGGATATTTTGCTAGATTAGAGAAAGATTTTAGTTGAGTCGATGTATATCATTGGGAAGTTAAACTAATAATTGCTACTCGTATTTAGTTGTGTGCAGTCGAGGAAAAAACGAAAAGAAACAAGAGACAGCTGTTAGCTGAGCATCTTTATGTAAAGCATATTGAGATGCTAATGATAGTAGGAGGTCATCAACAGCGGCCTACTCAAGCTGAAAGAGAAAAGATACTTAGGATAGCTGCAAAAGGAACTATGGATGAAGACCTTATAGATTTTGTAGATTGGAGAAAGGTGCGCTTATTGGTCTCTTATCTGCAGACTCAACTCTTCTTGAATTCACCAGTTCTCATTTTCGTCAGAGGATCATATAGGCCCTTCAAGTTTATTGAACTGAAGAGAAGCTCAGGCTACTTAACTCTGAAAGCAGTTCTTTTTTTTTGATTTGCACCGGGTGTCCGAGTCTCTTTGAGCCCCGACTAATCCCGGGGGTGCACAGGCCCTCGGCAAGGAGTTTCCCGCAAGTGCACCACGGTTAATTCAGGTTTTACCCAGTCCGATGGCCCTCAGAAATTGTTTGCACCCAGTGGGTTTCGAACTTGAGACCTTGAAAGGGAGCAAACCCCAAGGCTCTAGTCAATTGCCAGCAGGCCAACCCTGAGGGTTTACTGTTAGGGGTTGTTTGGCAGTGTATTAGCAAAAATAATGCATGCATTAACTCTATGTATTAGTAGCCCCTTGTTTGGTACACTTTTTCATGCTATGTATAACTAATGCAAGCATTAGTTATACACTCTATTGTGTATTAGGAGTGTATTACTAATACCATGGATTTCTAGGTATTAGTAATGCAAAGGAATTTAATACATGCATTAGCATGGTTAAAGACCCGATTACCTCTCTAAAGCGCTTTTACATCTTTTCCACCATAATTGTGAAGGATAACTTTGTAATAATATTTTTATACAATGCATACTATTTTTTTGACAAAGGTAACAGTTGTGTATTAATCTTCAACACTAAAGGCTGGGATCCCAAATTTACATCATGGAGCTACATACAGTTGCGAGTACTCAAAACAAAACAAAACTAGAACCTACTTCAACTTACAAAGAACCTAGGATATCTATAACAACTATAGGATCATCTACATACTCCAAACTGCACCAATAGCAAAAAGTGATTATGCAATTCATTTTGATCCTGTGTAAGGGACTACTAATACTCTCAAAGCATCTCATATTTCTTTCCTTCCATATGGTCCACCAAATCACTGCTGGGACAATTCTCCATCTGCTTTGGTCTGTCCTGCCACTGCCTTCAGTGTTCCAGCTTTCTATAGCCTGACTTGCCCTTTGTGGCATGGTCCAGTTTGTGCCCCTGAAGCTAGTAAATAAGTGCCACAATTGTCTGACCACCTTGCAATGAAGAAACAGATGGTTGATTGTCTCTGCCTGTAGCTCACAAAAAAAACATCTAGGACACATGTATTCCCCTCTTCATTAGATTCTCCTGTGTTAGTACCGCCTCTTTAACTACCAACCAAGTAAAGACTGCCACCTTATATGGAATTTTGACTTTCCAGATAAGCTTCCAAGGCAAAAATCTGAGTTGAGTCCCCATTTGATTCAGGTTCTTGTAGGCAGAGCTAACTGTGAAGATACCTTTGCTGTGATGAATCCACGTAAGAGTGTCTTCTCCCTCTTTCAATCCTCCAAAATGGTCCAGGGTGCCATAAAATTCAGCTAGTCTATCCACCTCCCAGTCTTGTATCATCCTTCTGTATGTTAAGTTCCATCCATGGATGGACCAAACTTCTTGCACAGTGGCCTCATGTTGCTGATTCAACAAGTAGATGTCTGGAAAGAGCTGTTTGAGGCTGCCATTTCCCAGTGTTGTAAAAAGCGCAGAAAAGCGTGCTTAAAGCGAGAAGCGAGGCGAGGCGAGCCCCCTGCGCTTTTATTTCGTGAAGCGAGGCGACATTGAAAAGGCGCTCGCTTCTACTGTAGAAGCGAGAAGCGCAAGAAAAGCAAAAGCGTAAAAAAAGCGCGCTTAATTTGAAAAAGCGCTAATTAGGGTTCTTTTTTAAAATTGTTTAAAGTTTTTTTTTTTTTTTAAATTTCTGAAATCCTTATGCGATTGAGCAACACCCCCAGGCCTTAGCATAAATAAAATAAACAAAGTACAAGGAGGGGGACATAAACCTTACCTCCGGTGTTATGGTGGTTCATAGTAGTACTTCCTACTAAGGAAGGTCCACTCTTCCCCATACTAGAAAGATGAAACCTAGTATCTACGCACCTAAAAGAGAGGACTCCTCTCGATCCAAAGAAACTAAGAAACATAAATATGGGAGACTCTCCCCTTACATAAGTAAGACAAGAATAAAACAAGGGAGACTCTCCCCTTACAAAAGTAAGACAAGAATACAATCCTAGAAAATTAAAATCTAAACAGGAAATTCAAATGAGCAGAAGCAAAATCAGGGAGGTCTCTTGATTCGTTTCAGTCTCTTTCTTCTGAAGGTTGGAATTTTTTTTTTTCAATTAATATTACTGCTCTGTTTTTTCCAATTCTTTTGCTGCTCTGTTTTCTTTTTTATTTCTGTACAGTGACTGTGATCAGTGATGTGTGTATGCTTGCTGCTCTGTTTGTTTTTTTTTCTTCAATACAGTGTGACTGCTCTGGTTGCTGCTCTTAAATCTTAATAGTCTTTATTTTTCTTACTTAGTAAATTTGTTGTTTTGTTACTAAGTGACACTTCTTTTTTGCTTGTAGTAACTAGTGAAGTTTTTAATTCTTTTATGATTTAATTATGTTTTTGATTTTTTGCTTTATATGTTATGACTTATGAGTATTATTGACTATCTATTTACTTTTAATCTAAGAATATATTACCTCTATTCAGTTATTTAATATTTTTTTATTTTTATACTAAATATCGCTTTACTTAAAAAAAGCGCGCGCTTCGCTTCTCGCTTCTGTGAAGCGAGCCCTTGTCGCTTTTTTCCGCTTCTCGCTTCCCAAAACATTGCCATTTCCTAACCAATTATCGTCCCAAAATAAAATCTTTCTTCCATTGTTTATATTGAATCTAGTTCTTTGAAAGAAACAATGCCACAAATTTCTGATTGATCTCCATAGGCTAATACCATAGGCAGAAGTCACTTCCTTAGTTTTCCAGTGATCTATCTTCTCATACTTGGCCTGAATCACTCTAACCCAAAGAGCAATGCATACTATTTTTAATACACCAAACCAAACAATGCATAAGAAATAATTTATGCATAACTAATACAAGCATTACTAATACACTCTATTGAGCATTAATTTTATACACTTTACCAAACGACCCCTTAGTAATTTATATAATAATTATGAAGTTAGGTATTAGAGCATGTTAGTTGTAAAAAAGGTTAGGGATTAGAGTCTTCCCAATCTCTAAAAATCTTCCTCAAAAAGAAAGGTATTAGAGTAGAATATTGTATGATAAGTCTCGTCTAAGAAGCAGAGTGATGTTGCTCAAAATCTTTTATTTTAGCCATCTCACTGTACTCATTTTCCAGTCTGCTAATCTGCTAGCTAAATGTGTGATTTCTGTCTTGCTCGTCACAATCATCATGGTCTGGTGCTGTAGAGTATTAGCAGTCTTTCATGTCAAGTATAAAACTTCGGATCTTGACAAGGCAGCATGCCAGGATTCAAGCCCTTTTTGTCCCTTGTATGAGACATCGTTTCTCAGATTTCTGGATTTCCAAACATCAGGAAATTTCTGTAATTTCTTGCATTTAGCCTAATAGAATGAGTTTATGTACAAAATCTTGAACATTAGCCCACCCCACCCCCTTACTCAGGACTTAAA
Source organism: Solanum tuberosum (assembly GCF_000226075.1). Classification (NCBI taxonomy): domain Eukaryota; kingdom Viridiplantae; phylum Streptophyta; class Magnoliopsida; order Solanales; family Solanaceae; genus Solanum; species Solanum tuberosum. The sequence continues at coordinate 789,832 of NW_006239056.1, forward strand.
TAATCATGCTTTACATTTGCAGCTTGTGAGATGAAAATTTTGAATGCTAGTGCTCTTCTTGTGGAACCTCTGGAAAGTCGAAAGTTTTCAAGGTTTTCATTGCAGTACACGGAAACAGAGGACAAACCTTTTGACGATGCAAACTGGGAACCTAGATTTTCTGGGCATCAAAGTCTGGAAGAACGGGAAGAATCTTTTCTTGCACGCAATCAAAAAATAAACTGTGGTTTTGTTCGAGGCCCTGAAGGAACTCCAAGTACCGGATTTGACTTGGCAGAAGATGATGCAAAATACATTAGCAGTTGTCACATTGCTGTAGCTTCATGCATCTTCGGAAATTCAGATCGCTTGAGAATACCAGTGGGCAAAATGGTATCACCAAATTCTTCTCTCTTTAGTTTTCGTAATTTTGGATGAGATTACAATTTTAGATGTTCTTTTCCATGGATGCTAACTCATGAAACTTTGCCTATGTGTATATTGGTACACATAGCAAAATCGTATTTTCCATGTCGATACTAGAAGGAACTCGTGCACACTTTTGTTAAACTGGTCAAAAGCTGACGGGAGAAAGAGAAGATTTACTAGTAAAGTAGTGTTTAATCTCCTTTAGATCCTTAGGATACACCCTATCGAGATGTATCATATAAGATGTTCATCTGCTTAAAGGAAAAATACTTAAGGAAGCTCCTAATTCGTATTCTCCAACTTAAAAAGTAATAAGCCATTAATTAAACTCCTAAGAGAAGGAAATTAATAAACTCCAAAAATTGTTCAGTGGTAGATACATTAGCCAATTTAGACCAGCAAAAGACTAAGAGCAAGCATCTAGTTTTGAGGGAGTGATTGGAGTTTGAGGTTCCATCAAAACATCTTCTATTCCTCTCATTCCAAATAACCCAGAAGGTAGCAGCAGGGATCTTTAGCCAGATCCTTTTGATGGTTTCATCTCTCCACAAGCTCCACTTCATATGTGCTTCTTTTATGGTCTGTGCCATGACCCATTTCAATCCAAAGATGCAATAAAACATGTAGATTGACTTTAGAGAGAGAGTGTTCTCCCCAAGTGAAATACCACGTCCACCTATCAAACTCTTATCTTTCTTTTGTCTATCTTTCCCTTTTCTTTCACCCTGTCATTTCAACTTCATCACCCTGCCAGAATCCTATCTCCCTTATTCTTATCCTCAAGCTTTTTTTCTTTTTTTTTCTACAAAGGAGATGCTAATGCTGGACCTTCAAAAGTTGGAGCAGATAAAGTACTACTTACAGAGATCCTAAAATTTCTACGAGCTGTTCTGATTCCTCTGAACTTATGTGTCTACACCAAAATAGGAGAGATACATTACAATTCCATTTAACCTTATGAATGGACTTGGATGTTTCTTCAAAATTTCTACTATTCCTCTCTCTCCAAACTGTCCACCATATGCATGGGGGATTAATCTCCACCTAGCCTTCTGCCTCTTGCTGCTCCCCCTAATCCAACAATTCAACAGGCATACTCCACTTAGTTTTCTGTGGGTGAAAAATATGGCCCAAATCTGTGCTGTGGAACTGCAGTGCAAAAACAAATGATTGTTGGTCTCTTCTGTCTTCCCACACAGTGAACATCAAGATACTATAGTCATTCCTTTCTTCTTCAGGACTTCATGTGTCAGGCAAGCCCTCATAACCAACCATTTAAAACATTTTACCTTGGTAGGTGCTGAGTTTCTCCACATGTTCCTTCACTAGCTTTACTGGCTTCTGCTATGCTGGTTGCTATCCAATCTATAGGACATGCTAACAGTGAAAGCCCCATCATCACTGTGATGTGATCAGTCAAATTTATATCTCTGCCAAACTAGCTTTCTCAACAAATAGAGCTGAGAGGATATTTTGTTAGCATCATAAGCAGTTTTCTCCTTGCTTTGTTCTTCTCTCTCTCTCTTGCTGGCTTTAAACTTTCCTTCAAGATAGAGTAATTTCTTAGCCATGTTAAACACTTGTATTTTATTTGGATCATGGTCTTTATGTTCAAGAATTAACTCAAAACTGAAGAAAAGACCGAAAGAACATGAAAAGCTCAGAGAGTCACAGCTTGTTCAGTCTTGGTTCTACAGGTTTTCTGATTTTCTCAGTTTGACCAATTTTTTCTTTGTGAAAAATAGACTTGTAGCCCATCCAGTTGTGTGGCAACTTTGTTAAATCAGTTGAACTGGTTTGTCAGTACCATTTTTGAAAGGGAAAAAGGACAAATATACCCCCGAACTATCGTTAGTGGTATATAAATACCCTCCGTCATACTTTTCGTTCACTAATACCCCTGCCGTTCAAAAATCAGTGCACATTTACCCCTCTCACTAACATAAAAGTTATTTGGTACACGTGGCGCAATCCTACGGCCCTACCCGATTTGACCAATTATTTAACTTAAAATTCAAATATCCGCCCCATTACCCTTTTAACCCACCCAATTTACCCATTTTCTTTTAAGTCATCTGCTCTACCCATCAAAGAAATAAAATCTGATTAATTTTCCATACTCATTTAAAGTTGAGTTGACACCGTAAGTTTCAAATCCAATAGTTTGTGCATCAGTAATTTTAGAATCATATTTACTCAACCACCATGAGGCCAAGCAGCAAATCCCCAATGGCAGCCGCAAAACACCACTACCAGCATAGCAACAACAACAATTTGAGCTAAAGTTAGCACAGATCTCATCAGAAAAGCAGGAAGAGAAGAGAAGAGAAGTGTGGGGGCAAAAAGAGGTAAAAATTAGTGGGTGAGTGGAACATTGGGAATAGCTAGTGGGTCAACAGATTCTTGCAGAGAATATGTCGTTTAGATCTCAGAAATTTCGGTTGGTATGAGAAGATGGTGACTGAAAACTAACTCTTGCTGGCGTTGATTGTCGGAAGTTGAGGATTTAATCTAGTTGGTTTTAGTTTTTCAATTCTTCCTTGAGTTTCACAGTGAGCTTTCATGGTGGTTGAGGCCTGATTTTAATGAAAGTTTTAGATAAAAGAAGATGACTTCAGAAAATGGGTTTATTTGTGTGGGTAATGGGTAAATTAGGTGGGTTAAACGGGTAATGGGCGGGTATTTGAATTTTGGATTAAAATAATTGGTGTTGAGCTGTAGGATTGCGACACGTGTACTAAATAAGTCTTCCGTTAGTGGGAGGGGTAAATGTGCACTGATTTTTGAACGGCAGGGGTATTAATGAACGGAAAGTATGACGGAGGGTATTTATATACCATTAACAATTGTTCGGGGGTATATTTGTCCCTTTTCCCTTTTTGAAAACATTGCTCCTAGCTTATTACAGTTGAGGTTTATAATGCATCTAGATCGGAAACAGCCTCTTTCTCTCCCAAGGTAGCAGTAAGGTCTGCGTACGCTCTACCTTCCCATACCTCATTTGTGGGATTACACTGTGTATGTTGTTGTTGTAGAGTCTTTTTTGGATGACCTACTTATCAAAAAAAGAAGGGGAAACAGTCTACTGTGATTCACCTGTTTCGGTTCTGTCAATAGCTTTTGTAGTTGTTTATACGAGATTTTGAATTATTTTACCAAAACTTATCGTTAGCCGCATTGTATGACATTTTCTTAATTTAAATTCCTTTTCCAGGTCTCCCGTATATCAAAGAAAAATGTTTGCTTCGTTATGTTTGTGGATGAAGCTACTCTAAAAACTCTTACAGCTGAAGGTAAGATGCCAGACAGCATGGGCTTTGTAGGTTTATGGAAGATCGTAGTGGTAAAGAATCTTCCATTTTCTGATATGCGGAGAGTGGGAAAGATACCAAAGTTATTGTCTCATCGACTCTTTACTTCAGCCAGGTAACTGGAATTACAATCTTGTATAGTATTTGTTTGTGGTATGTTACTCCTTATATTCGACTTGTATGATACCATGCTATAGCTAGTTAGCACTCAATATTCACTTCCAATTAGGGGTTTACCAAATCAAAAAAATAAAAGAATGAAAGAAGGAAAAAACAAATTCGTTCTCAATGCATTTAGTTGTCTGCACTGGCTTAATATTTAACTTAAAGGACATCATTTGTATTTGGTACATTCTCAGCATTAGCTTCATGCTTCCTGCAGTGCATCAAAATACCAGTTCCATTAGCATCTTTTTTTATCTAGTCGTAAAATTGGCGCATGCTTTTTTCTAATATTAGATTGATGATAGCTTCTTATGATGGTTTGGTTTTGAGTGGGGATTAGTCTCACTGTAGAGGCAGAACTTCAAGTAAATAATGTCTCTTTTGGGTTTAATATTTTTTCACTTTGAGTGGTGCTGCAATGTGTTGTTTCACCATTTAAAAGATATTGTGTAGACAGAAGTCAACTGATGAGTGCAAATGTACTAGTTTCTGCAAATAATCAAAATGCTGAGATGGTACTGAATAAGAGACTGTGTTGGAATTTGGTCTACTTTTGATCGGCATTAATTACCCTTTCCCTTCTGTCTACTGGGGAATAAACTATATTTGAAAAAGTCAATTATGTGAACTGGCAATGCCATAACTATGAGTTCAGAGGATTGCTAGTGCTAATTTTACATTAACTCATTGGTGCTCTTTAACTTTGGTAGCTATTTTTTTCAGGATTCCATAATTTGCCTGGGTTTCTGCTTTTCCTTGTTTGTGTGGTGGTGTTGGGAAAGATACAACATAAAATGTTAATGACACACATCTCTCAGCCTTCATCTTGCTGCTTGCCTATCCCTTTTCTTCCCTTTCCATATTTATCCAACATGTAGTGTATACCACTGTCATATGATTTACTCCACATTGCATGTAATAGAATGTAGTATTATCTGTGAATGTATTAGCAAAAGGTGAACGATGAGGTCATCTAACTCAGTAGTGACAACTGTATTCTATTGGTGCAAGATGGACTTTTGATACAGTCAGTGATACTCTTGTAAACTGCTCTTTTATCCTCTCTTTTGGGCCTTACATTTCTATGCATATAATTGTTTGCTTGAACTTTTCAAATTTCTGTTCGTTTATTAAAAAGTTGAGATGCTTGAGTGTGAATTGCTTATTAAACCACCTCTCCCTGAAGAAAGAGGAGGTGGAAGGGAGAATTTCTATCTTAGTAGCTTATAATTTTATTTTATTTTCCAAAAACATTTTACGAGCATTTTCATTTGAAATTATGCAGGTATTCAATATGGTTAGATAGCAAGCTTCGGCTGCAGCTTGATCCCCTACTCATCTTGGAGTACTTTCTGTGGCGTAAAGGTTATGAATATGCAATTTCCAATCACTATGACAGGCATTGTGTGTGGGAAGAAGTTGCCCAAAACAAGAAACTTAACAAGTACAATCATACTGTCATAGATGAACAATTTGCATTTTATCAGGCTGATGGATTGCAAAGATTTAATGCATCTGATCCAAACAAGCTTCTTCACAGCAGTACGGTGCACTGTTCTATATTTAATTTCGTGCAATACCTTTCTGCTTCTGTGTTCTTATTGGCAAAATGTCATTACATGTTTCTGACAGATGTACCAGAAGGATCTTTTATTGTGAGGGCTCACACACCAATGTCAAACTTGTTTTCTTGTTTATGGTTCAATGAGGTTGACCGGTTTACTCCCCGTGATCAACTGAGTTTTGCATATACATACTACAAGTTGAAAAAGATGAACCCAGACAAGCCTTTTTATCTCAATATGTTCAAGGTGAGAAATTTAAGTTGCTTCCAAGCGCAACTGTGGAGATAGACAACCTTCCATTTTCCTCTAACACTTGATATGTGCATTGTAGGATTGTGAAAGGCGAAAGATAGCTAAGTTGTTCCGTCACAGATCAGACGAGCAGAGGGATATTCTCTCCCAACCTGAGACAGAGTAAAAGCTGAGTGACTCCTGGTTTTGGCTGATGATTCAATTTTTTTGTTATATGCGTCACTATACTGTACTTGCTTGCTGGAAAGAGGGTCATCGTTCCATAGCCATTGTGATTGTGTCTGTTGTACATTACCAAAATTCTCTAGAGAAAGTGATACACATCCCAGCCTTATCGATTCAAAGCAACGCAAAGCAAGGTGGATTCTGCTGGCTCATCTCAACTTTCTGGTGCAAAGAACATACCACCACCATTACAGCTTACATTCTATTAATTTCATTGCCTTGACCAACTCCTAGTGTTAAGCATCCTATCCATTTTCCATTGTATCTACAGGAGTTGGTGAAGAAAATACCTGACACTATATGTATTCTTTTTCTATGAAGCAGGGTGCCAATTTATTGTTTCTAATATTTGGACGAATTGATACTATTTACTCATTCAATTTATAGTCTTATCATATGATAATTCCAACATTTAGTAGTGGCTTTACTCCTTGTGATTGGCACACTTACAATAAGCCCTAAAAGCACTCACTATCTACACCAATCATGATGGATAAAAATTAAATTATTGAATGAGAATTAGCGTATCTTAATAAAACTCGTTACCAATATATTAATTACATAGATGTGTCTTTTTTCCTCAATAGAAGGGAGTTTTGGAGCAATAATATATGGGTTTGAGCCGTTAAGGCAACCACTAATACTTGCATTAGGGATTTAATCGCACTTCTCGATATGCAATCCTTCTTTGAACTCTGCCAATGTGGGATGCTTTGTGTATCGATTTTTTTTCTTTCTAACTTTCCTCTATAAGGTTTTGTTTAACAATATGGAGGGGTTTGTAGTATGTTATAATTCTCGGTCACAACTAATGTATATAAACTACTTCCTTTGTTCTAATATATGTCAATTCATTTGGTGGTGTTTGATTTGGCATTAAAAAAAATTTAAAAAGGAAAGATTTTTTACATCTTGTGATCTAAAGCAAGCGATTGATATTTGTGTGATATAATTATTTCATTAAGGGTAAAATACGAAGTCAAATTGTTTCTAACAAGGACGTTAGAAAGAATTGATATATAAATTGAGACACATGGAGTTCAATTATATATGATTAATAGTTAATGAGAAAATTATGATGATAATGTCATATAAAATGGACCATATAGAGAGTATTAGATTATTTTTTTTTACCAACTCTGCCCTTGAAAAAAAAATGAAGAAGAAATATACACAAGAAGTAGAGTATGACTTATCTAAAAATTCCATTGGTTTTACCAACCATTTGGAGCAATTTATTCCTTCCTTTTAGCACCTCTTCAAATACTTGATTAACTTGTGATTCAAACTTCTCCAAACCAACCTTTAGAGCTATAGATTTCTCAAGAATAACATCTTTAATTCTCTTTATCTCTTCTTCTTCATATCCACTTTTAAACTTTTCTTTTGCTTCCATTATTGCCTTCTCCATTTCTTCATACTCATAAAATCTTATTACTCCTCTTTCTCCATCTTTGTAATATTTCCTTTGAAATTCAGTGGCAAGTTCATTAACTGAGTCCTTGAATGACTTAATTGGAGAAGAGTACTTGCAACAAATCCTATTATAATTCTTAGTTGGATACATAAAAACATTTAAAAGAATGTAAGTTAATAAACTCATTGCAACTCTAATTGTGCAAATCAAACTTGAACAACAACCCCTTTGCATTTCTTGAATAAGAATTCTCTTGTTGTCTCTTTGTTCAATTGGTTGCATATTGGCAAATGCTTTTGCCTCATAGTGATTAAGATTCTTGATTGTAGTATCAATTGTTAGATGATACATGTTGATCTTAAAACTTGATGACTTCAACATGTTACAAAGTTCCATGAGGTTTAAACTCTCATTCATGTATAAATTCAACATGTCATCATTGATCCATGTAAAAGGTATTACCTTTGATTTCTCCAATATGATGAGAAGAAATTGAGAGTGGAGTGTTTTCAGCAGAGTCATGGCTTCTACACACCATTGAAGAGTTAAAGAATTGTTGGATAGTAGTGATGATTGTAGATTCTTGATTTCTTTGGTGAATGAAGCAAAGAGAGCCATAGTTTCACTATTTGTAATATGAAAGATACATTTTCTTTGGTGAAATGGAGAAAGACAAGCTATGAATGTCCTTCCCATTACTTACATATTATAACACAAGAGAAAGATGCTTACTTTGGGAGATTATCAAGGGGTGGAGAAGTAGATAAGAGGTGAATTAGTAAGGTGGAAAAGTGGGGGAAGGGGAGGGGGCATCAAAACTAGTTTTTTAAATCTTGTACTTTTTATGCTTTGTTCCCTTTTTCCTCAAGAATAAAAAATAAATTTAATTTATATATACAGACGGTACAAAAAATTTAAGTTCTCAATCTAATTTAACCAGTTATAACAAGTTATCATACAATCGTCCGAGTTACCTTATTAGGGTTGTTATGACAAGTAATACTATCTTATTGTAGGTTAACTTAACATGATAATAATTTATACAACCATCCTTTATAACAATCAAGTTTTCTCTGAAATCAATTTTTCATGTTATATTACAATATATTACCTTTATAACAAATATTTAACTATAATAAAAAAATATTCGAACAAACGACGTTTTAAAAAGTTGGAATTGTGGTGAAAGGGGGAAATTAAGAAGAATGCTTGGAGATAAAGCATGAAAATTAATAACTTTTGGTTAAACAAAAAGGAAATGAAAAATAAAGACAAGGAGGAGAAGTCACGCAATGTGTTTGGAGAAAAGGGAGGAATTTGTCTCAAAGTGATATATTTATAGAATTTATCCTTTTGCCACTTGAATTGTGCTTTCTCCCTTTGCTTACTTAAAACACATTTGTTAACTTTTACGTGGCCTTTTCTCTAACTTGTGTCTTTTAATATTTCAAAATTTTGATAGGGACTTGTCACCTATTTACTTTATTAAAAAAACAGTAGTCTTTGAGAAAAAATTTCACTAACATTAAAGAAAACTATTCACAAGCAGCTACCTCTTTACTTTCATACCCTCTTGTTTTTAACTACTTATGCGTGTTTACTGTTTAATATCATCAAAGTATAAATATAAGAGGAAGAAGCAATGCTTCAGTGAAAACACTACTCAGTTACTCTTTGATACCATTAGAGTATATATATGCTTTGATGGAATCAAAGAGGAGCATACAATGTTCCAGTGAAAAGACTGCTCAGTCACGGCTTGATACCATCAAAGTATATAAGTACCATCAGAGTATATATATTCTAATGATATCAATGATGATGAAGTATATAAGTACCATCAGAGTATATAAATTCTAATGATATCAATGATGATGAAGTATATAAGAACCATCAGAGTATATATATTCTAATGATATCAATGATGATGAAGTATATAAGTACCATCAGAGTATATAAATTCTAATGATATCAATGATGATGAAGTATATAAGTACCATCAGAGTATATAAATTCTAATGATATCAATGATGATGAAGTATATAAGAACCATCAGAGTATATATATTCTAATGATATCAATGATGATGAAGTATATAAGTACCATCAGAGTATATATATTCTAATGATATCAATGATGATGAAGTATATAAGAACCATCAGAGTATATAAATTCTAATGATATCAATGATGATGAAGTATATAAGTACCATCAGAGTATATAAATTCTAATGATATCAATGATGATGAAGTATATAAGTACCATCAGAGTATATATATTCTAATGATATCAATGATGATGAAGTATATAAGTACCATCAGAGTATATATATTCTAATGATATCAATGATGAAGAAGTAGTGGTTCAGTGAATAGACAATGGAGCAGTCAGATAAATAGTTTGGGTCTATATTGGATTGGGTCCAATATGAGTAAATACTTTACCTAATGGATCCAATTTGTGTAGTTTTCTCAAATATCTAACGCCCACTTAATCATTATAAGAATAACATACCTACGGTTGAAAAAAAAAGATAGAGAAGAGAAGAAGTAAAAAGAAAAACCAATTGATTTGCATAGCATCAAAACCAAATTATTCATCAAAAGCACTAGGCATTTATTACTTACAAATAAAATAAATATAAAAAAAAAGAGCTCAAAACATTTATACTCAATTTAATTAAGTGAAATAGTTCCAACCATTCTACAACCACAAAAAAAACATTCAAACACTTCTCCAATTTTTAATCAATCGGAAGTTATTCAAAGAAAAGCTCACAAGAGAGACTTAGATGATCGAAAACTAGGCAGGTTTACTTACCATTGCCATTTCAAGTGTTGTTGAACCAAACCAACGTCTAGTTGATCTTCCTTTCAAGTGTCTTCTTGAACCAACAACTCTAACATGTATCTAGTTGATCTTCCTAACGCAGTTAATGTATGTGTAACTTGAGAAAGAAACAAATATCTTTCGAAACCTGAAAAGGTAAACCCAAAAATAGTTACGACAAGGTATGTGTGAACTGCAATCTACCAAATGTTATAAGCATCTGTGGTTAAGCACTGATGCATTAGTCCAAAGAGCGTATCTGCAACTACATCTCTACTGTGTGATAACTTAAAATCAAGAGGATTATAGATGTCTCTTATAGATAATTTTCGTTATACTTGATGTGTCTTCTCACACTCATAATGGAATAACGTAATGAATGTCTGGAAAGAGAAACTGGGAATAAAAATTTCCGTTTAGTTCTTTCCAAACTTTCCTTACTCATTATAGCAAGACAAATAGCACGGGTATTACATACCAAACCCACTGACTCCTGTGCTGAGCCATTGCAGCTAAGCTCCTTCTGGGATGTTCGTTTAGAAAGCAATGTGCCACTCCACTTAAATGGAACTTGGCAGTTAGGAGGGACAACCATATGTCAACTGGTCCACTGTACTTACGCAATATGCTAGTGCTAACCTGAAAATGATTAATCACAAAGCTCCCACTTCAAAACTTAGAGCATAATGTTGTGATTGGCAAAGGTGCCAATCATAGTCATAAAATTCAAAACCAATTAACATCTAAATTTTTCTAGCTATGATATTCCCAAGAAAAAGGTGAGCTTAAATGAAACGACATGGTTAGTGAGAATTTATATAGTTGACCTCAACTTGCTTGAGATTGAAACGTACACTTAGTTGCTGTTGTTGTATTATGATAGCCCCAAGAAACTAAAACAAAAATCTACAAGTAGTACCAAAAGTAAAGAGACAAGGGAAGAACTCACAAGCTCCCAGGCCTCAACTTCTTTATGTGAAGTATCTTGCAATAGTTTTCTGCATATAAATAAACCATTTCATAAAGATGAGCTACTAATTTTAAGCCTTACATATTTCACTACCAAATTCTAGAAGACTAGTGGGAGAAATATACTACAACGACGACTACACCTCTCAATCCTAAACCCAAGTTCAAATCAGCTGTATGAATCTCACTAGCCGTACTGCTCTATCGAAGCTCATCTCATGCTGATATTATTAAACAATAAAAATGAAAAGAGACAAAAAGTATTAGAATTCTCTGTAGTTTATACTGGTATATAAATCTCTGATATGACTAAAAGACTCCAAGAATATAGGACCTAAAGTAAATGTGCTAACCTAACTATCATAATGGGAGAATTATGGTTGAGTTAATTTTTTGAATCTTGAAGAAGATTTATTTTGAAGTCCTACATCTACAGAAGAGTGTTCAACTCATCAATGTTTTCCTTGTCAGACAAAATACACATGTTATCGGCATGTCAATCAATAATAGATTCAACAAAAGAACAGTAAAGAATCCCTTACAATGATGCTTGTTTAAAACACCAAATCAAGTATAAAAGATATCAAACTAGAAAGAAACAGGATCACTATGAAACTTTGCTAGTATTAACTATCACTGTCAATAGTCGATTCTAAATAACTCTCTTTATAACATCTGCAAGAACACTTCCAAGTAATACCAAAATATGGTGGCTAATTTCATTTGCAAAATTACTACCAACGGCTACCAGAATATGATGAATAACTTACCGTACACCTTGATGAACATCTTGATGGTTACAGTGACCTGAGACTCCATAATTATCAAAAGTTATGACCTGGAAAACAAGTGTCCTTGAGATGAAAAGGTGACATAAATAAGATTTCCCTCTGCTCACAAATAACTCGTAAGGCAACACTTTGAATACAAACAAAAGGAAAATCTTATAAAATCTTACGCTACTTGAAGACAAATATATCACAAATCTTATTCATCAATTCGTTATCAAAATGGCTTGCCATTGTCCATTGTTATATAACAAGGAATGTCAAAGCGTATGATATTTACTCGAATGGAGTTTGCAACATTTTCTTTCTTAACTTCCTTGAGAGCAACAACTTCTGCTCATCTAGTCCCCAAATGTCAAATGGCCAAGATGCAACAGTCGGGTGTAACGCTTCAGGTGGCTGATGTATAAAATTCTGCATGCAACTAACAAGTTTTACATCTTCTAGCATAGTCCAAGCAATCTTTCATCATTGTTGGCAATAATATCCCATAAGTTTTATGTGGAAGTAGAGTTTTAGGCACTTTTAGCCCAAATTGATGTGATCCACACTCCAGAATGTGCTTCTTGCAAAGCTTCATCCTCCTCCAAACATCGCAAGAGTACTCCATTGAATGATCTTCTAAACAAAGTATCTTTGTAGTCAGGGAAGTAGGTGCACTAAGACAGATTTCTGTTCTTCACTTCTTCTTGGATTTTCGAACAGTATCCCATAACTCAAGTAATCAATGATGGGTTTTCGTCAATTTTTCTTCTCAACCTCATAAATGATTACAAGATGCTCAAGCCTAATTTCTTCAATTCCATCCTTACCCGGCAGCAATACTACCCATTTTTGGCAGATAATGACTTGTGTTTGATCAGGCAGGGTCGATGTAGAAGCTAGAGCAGTTCGTAGATCAAAGGGTACAAATTTCTCTATAAGTTGCAAGTATTCAAGTGTTTTAAGTATTCAAAGGTCAAGATTAAAATTCAAGATCAAGCTCCAAGCGCTTGGATTAAAATACACAAAGTTCAAGACCAAACTCGAAGGCCCTTGAATTTATTTGTGAAAAGAAGAATCATTTTTTTGAGACTGTAATATTGACTGTATTGAAATAAAATACTACAGTTATTTACAGCATTTTGCAGTCTTGATTATTTTTGTGATGAAAAATTTATTGTCTAAAACGTGAACCATGAAATAGGCAACCACTGCATTATTCCCTAAATCGAAACTTCATGAGGTTACCCCATATTTCTTTATGGAAGTTTCAGCTTCCTTTCTGAAAGACTGTCCTCTATTATACCAAACATTAAAGCTTGCATAAATACAAGAGTCTATCACATTAAAATTATGCACTTGTTTCAAATGTACTTGGTATATATTTGGTAGACACCACGTAAGGAATATGTAATCCCTTCTTGGGTTCTCTACTTAAAATCCAGAATGGTAGGCCCCAATGAAGTCATAGCGGATTCTTCCATATAAACTCCAATTAAGTAGAGGGAAAATCAAATCAAATTGATTCGTGGCATCTGAAATAGGAATAATGAAAACTATATTCTTTAATTTTCAACTGAAATGAACAAATAAACGAAGGATATACCTTCAGATCAAGATTTTAATCTAGTGAAGTAGAACAGCCACTTATACAATGAAGTCAATGGGAGGAAGCTTAAATTTAGAACAACCGAAGAAGCACAAGCTACTGAAGGTTACTTGAAAAGGCATCTTAGTTGAACAAGATAATTACTGAAATCACTTACCAAATCAATTGCACAATTGACAATTTCCTCCTTGATAATCTTTGACAGTAACTTAGAGTTCCATGATTTGCCAAAACCATCCTGGTAAGAACTAAGCATTAAAGCTCTGCTTAGACATTTAAGAACATAGAGATATACCCTTCTGATACAATCAGAATACCTGTAGATCTGGATGGTCAAGGACTTTCACTTGCTTTTGTGGAACCTACATGAGTAATTAAGAGAGCAGAAAGATCAACGACTCATATCTAACTGCTTTCTCCAACATTTTACAAGAACTTCTGTTATAGTAATTCACAGAAATAGAGGAATGCACTAACAATTGCATAAAAGCCAACATAAAAGATCACAGAACTAGCATTAATGCATCGCTCAGATTTCTATTCAGATAAAATTTTACATCACCTTAAGCACAATCGAGGCTAAATAAAGTTCTTCTTTCCTGACATTGCCTATACCATCAGCGTTGCCTATATTTCAATACCATGTGACAAAGCAGAAACAATATACTGAAAGTTAGCATCAGTAATAGACTATTGGTTATCTAGGATAAAGATTTGTAAAGAACAGTTCCAGTGATTTGTGTTCTGATCAATTAAACACTTTAAAGTTGCAAATAGCTGCAATAAATCAAATCCAGAAAGTGAACCTCAGGTTTAACAAACACTGCTTGAACTGGATCATACTTCTTAAAAAATCAATTGCTTAAATATTTCAACCGGTTCAAAAATCAACATTTCATTTTAGTTTTACTTTTTGCGTCTTGAGATATACGGCAACCAAAATACACATGCCACTCAATACTTAGGCATAAAGGAAATTTTTGGATTCAGCATCTGCAACATAATTTGATATATTCTAAGAGCATTACCTGTTGACATGCATAATATGTGCAAATTACATCCTCTTGAAGACAAATAATTAATAGTTGGAGTGAAGAACCTGCAGTATGGAGTTAAAAGCACCATAAGTCATTGTCCTCTCAACAGCGATGCTTTGTACAGCAAATAGATACAATATTGATTACTTAAGATTGCCTAAACATTAAAAGGTTATTGTACCATATGTAGGAAACTGACATCTATAGTTAGAGACAAGTTAACAATCAACTAACATCGAGAGTTGTGATCCTTCTTACCAACTACTCCCTCTGTTTTAATTTGGTTGTCTTACTTTCCTTGTTGGCTCGTTTTAAAAAGAATGTCTTTCCTTTTTTGGCAACTCTTAAATTCTAAAATTTCCACATAGCATGTTTAAGACCGTGCGATTGAAGGGACAAACAAATTGAAACGGATGGAGAATATTTTAAACACAATTTGCAAGGAAAAAATATTGTCCAAGAAGGGATGCTTCTCTTAGAACAAGCATAAAGGAAATTTGATGAACTTTAGAAAAAGAAAGGAATGTCATTTTCTTAGGCTGTAGATTCTCATGTATCATATGCTTAACAAAACAAACGAAAACAAAAAGATTGAAATCATAATTTTTATAAACACAAATCATATTCCAGTTCTTTAATGACCTATTTAACAAAGGGGTAAAAATTGAATCTTATAGTTTAGCCCACCAAATTTCTAGTCCACCACGTTTCAAGATGGACGTATGAATTCATGGAGACTTATTAAGTTATTATTCAGTAAATGTGCCTACGGGTTCAACTAATTAAATTTTGTTTCAACTGAGCAACTTTGCATTAGTGTATAACTAGACATACATAAGGCTCACATAATCTTGATCAAAACTAACATACAGTTCAAAGTGTCTTAGCCTGCAACTCCCTCTATAGCAATTCAAAAGTTTGCATTGCTCAGAAAATTCATGACAGGAACAAATAACAACTCAAAGTTAAGACGTTCAACCTTACATAGACTCATCATCGGGATGGGCAATAACCAACAACACGTTTCTCTTGCAAAAAACCCCACCTGAAACTTAAAAAGAAATTACATATTAAGAAGGGAAGCAATTAGCTAATCCTAAAAAAAAAAAGAAAAAAAAAAGAAGCAATTAGCTGTACAGCAAACACTACAGGGAAAGCCGTATGCGTGTCTGTATTTAGATTCTAAAGAATAGTGCATAACAAACTGAGGCAGCCAGTAAATGCAAAAGAAAACAAGAATTGACATTTAGTAGAGAAGTCACCCCATACCATCATTCAAAACTTCAACTTGTGAGGCAGAGAGAGATTCGTGAAGAATTTTAAAGAGTGAAGCCACCCACAGCACAACCACTGTAACGATGATTACTAGCCACTCCATTTAACTTTTTTGCTAGCAGAACTACATATAACACAGAAGTGTATCTGCATGTAAATCTGAAATGAGTTGTATTACTAAAACCCATTATGGTAAGTAAATTGGTACTTCAAAAAGAGAAATCAAACACCAATAATTCAAGGAGATCATGGATACTACCAACTATAAACCTTATAACAAACAGTATCCTCTACATTACAAGCTTTTTTTGTCAACACTTGTTAAAAGAAAGTAGGATGGGATGGCTTTTTGGGTGTAATCTGGCACAAGCTTTGTGTTCTTTCTGTTTATACTACTACTTACCATTTCAAAAAAAAAAAAACCAGAATGGAAAAAAGCACGACTAAAAATTAGGTACCAAAACTGCAATTTTGCTTTTGCTCGTTGCTTCCTGATGATAAATATGGATTAAAAATGTTCACATAATTATATAATCTGCATTTCACCTTCTGAGTGTCAAACATGATATATTCAAGAGCGAAGATCACCACAGATAAATGGACTTTTGTTCTTACCGGATGATGTGATAAGACTACATATAAAGATTACGAGGTTATACCAGGAGAAATCATGACCACCTAACATTGACGGGTTGTCTTGGACTCATGGATGTAAAGTGAAATAGAAGAGTAGAAAAGGAGATTTAGTGGAACGAAAGAGCAAAAGCAAATTATTTCATTTAATTTTATGTGAAGCTGTTTAACTGAGCACAAAACTTAAGAAATTAAAGAGAACTTTTGACAAGTAAAGTAAATGCAAAGTACCAAGATTACCCATTTAAGTGAGTAGTGTTGAGAGTTCACGTGAAACCACAGGAGAGCTGTGATTTTCCCAAATGACCAAGTAGCTGCTTGGTTTCTATTCCCCTTCCGAGGTTCTCTTTATACAGCAAATGAAATGGAGAGCCAAAGAGCTTCTCTCCTTCGTACCTCTCTATTTTTACCCAGCAAAAGACTTCATTAAGGTTTTAATTGGTCCAAATAAATGTCCAGAATTTACGCGGCTTTACATGACTTTAATTTGAATATCTTCTTACTTATTATCCTCAAAAGGCTCCAAACAAGAATTAAATTTCATGTTCCACATCTTGAATCAGATATTTTTTTGATAACCGAGAAATCCGTTTGTGACCCGCCCGTTGGACCAATCACAGCCTTCTAAACTCGGTGGATAATGGGCCCGTCCCTCTACCCTTCTCCACTTAAATATCAGGCTTCGCTTTGCATGGTGTGGGGCTTGAACCTGCGACCTAAGCCACAAATCCTCCACCTCTGTGTTTATTCCAATTTCTTTCTACCACACGAAATGCTCTCTTTTCAAGTGTTTAGCTTTTCTTGCATAGTTGAGTTTAATTTATTAAAACTCTGAAAAATGTGAAATGATGAATTGACTTTGCCTTCCATTGTATTAAATTTGGTTTATTACGTTGAATTGTTTGAGAAAGGGCTGAAAGAATACTGTGCATGATTGAGGACTCTGCTATAGTTCAAAACGATAGTTAAATTTTGGTATATGTATGCATTTCCATAAAAACCAAGGTATTCTAAGCCATTAGTTTCTTTGCTTTTGCTTTTGCTTTTCTTGTTCTTTTACTATCAGGAGTTTAGCCTAGTCAAACAGACCCAGGATTTGAAGCAATATGTCGTGCAGCACACTACCTGTTGGAAATCTTACAGAAAATATACTTCATCATGAACACTTGTAGGGAATTCCCATAGCTTGAGGAGCGTCAAAAGACACTGTCCTTTAACACAAACCTGCTAGTGGCATAGAGTCTACAAATAGATTATGGTATTTGGCCAATGTTGGATTAATTCAATAAACTAATGGGCACTAAACTGAAACTAATCCATCTTTCCAATAAGAGCTTGTTGTAATCTAAAACATCATATAATGGGAGGTTTTGCCTCAATTTATATAAAAAAAAAACCCTATATTCACAAATGAAATTTTTTTTGAAGCAAAACCCCCAAAATTCCTTTGTTTGGCATGAATGAAATGGTAAACACAAGGAATACACTCATTTGGTCGGACAGAAAAGAGAAAGGATTCTATGATCGATTAAACTATCTGTTCAAATTTACACTGCAAATTCTCGCATTATCCAAACAGGGTTTCACTATATTATGAATATTTATGTTATCGAAGAATCTCAAAATACCATAACATAGCAGCAGATGGATTATAAAAGAATGCAAATCAGAAAAGATACATAAGGAGGAAAAAAAAACAATCAGATCAAAATCAAATCAGCAGTGTTTACTTTAGTATATAGAAGCAGAGATATTACCTGAATATAGAAAAATCAGCAATGGTGCAGAGGTGATTTTGGATGGAGAGACACAGGAGGGGAACTGAGTATATATTATTTTCGCCCATTTTTAATTGTCGTGTTGACTTTTTCAAAAGTTAATTTGTTTAATTTTTAAAATTAAATTAGATTACATTAATTTAACATTTTAAATAAAAAATTTAGATATTTGAAAACTATGCAAAAAGTACTATAAATTCCAATTTTTTTGCATATCAATATGATGAAGAAATACATCAAAAGAAAATTATGACAATTAAAAAGGAACGAGATTGTATATTATAGAGATTATTGAGAAAGAAGAAAAGAAATGCCCAATGGAAAAGCAGAAATTCTAGAAAAGATGTACTTTTGTATTTGCGTTAACTTAATCTTTTTTTTATACAACAAATAATAAATTCAATAAGATGTAATCTAATTGGAGTAGTTTATCACCGTGTGAAATGCGGGCAATTTACCTAGTTATTACATAAATGTATTGTTTTAGATTAATTACTACTCTCTTTTGTGGGCTATTTTTTTTAATTATAGTCTATAACATAATTTATCTTTAATAACTAAAAAACGATTACCCTTGATCGTAACACAATATATAAGACTCATAATTCAGGTAATCCAATCTTCCGTGTGTAAGGTGGTTCAGAACAAGTCTTTCTTTTGCGGATCCATGGGATTTTTGTTTTGGTTACAAAAAGTGCTTCTTTGCTCGCTTACAGCGCCTCGACTCGAGTTTTCACTATAGGATTGAGTGAGATGACGAGAGCTAATTAGAATCCATTGAGGAGGGCCTCGGCCCGGGAAGGGGAGAGTGGCCGAGTGGGTTCTCATCATCTGACCTCAAGATGACTTCTCAACGAACAAAACAATAAATCTAGTAGGCGGAAGCAACAACATTTTCAATTTATCATTACTGTTTATATTAGTTGCAAACTTTGTCTACATGAAGATTTTGAATCATGAATTTAACGTTAATTTTTGTTTTATTTTTCAAGATAGAACTTAATTGGCTTTAGATTTGATACTAAATCAGTATCATATATTGTATTGGTATCATATAATTTCACTTAATTATATATATATATATATATATATATATATATTGGTATCATCAAGGTTTCTTGTTCAGAAATTACTAGTCAATGATACTATAAGAGTATATGTATATTGTTGTGGTATCACCAATACAATATATATATACTGATTTAGTATCAATTATTAAGCGAAATTATTCGTCTTAATGATACCACTACGGCATATGATAATTAATTTTAGTATCAGTTAAGCGAAATTAGTTGAGAATAGATAGTATAATTATTTAGTTGGATATGGATGTAAAAGGGTATATGTCTGTAATTATTTTGTTTTTATGAGATATTTGCTTAGTTTTCCTTTCTCTTATTATTTTGAGTTTGATAGCCCATTTATTTAGTTTTTATGATACTTTAAGTAAATCATTTGTCAACCAACGATTAAATCAAAATAGGTCCATATTATATTTCAATTATTTCTATTCAAAAAATCAAAGCAGATTCGATTTTCTTTGTCGTAGAATATTCACTCAAAAAATTAATCAAAAATTGATTCAGGAATCAACTAGAATTTTGTCCAGAAAAAGTTGTTTTTTGTCACAGTATTAAAATAATATTAATTTTTTTATTTCAGACTAAATGATCATGAAAGCTAATTAGATAAAATAAAATTACTTTTAAAAAAGAAAATAAAATTAAATGACTTTACTGATTATTTACTACAAGTTAAATGATTATCTAGAAATTCAACTCAATGGATAGAGCTACACTGATTGAATTATATTTTATAGGTAAAACACTAGTTGTACATTTACTTGTAGAAAACAAAAATCAATTATCAATCAAAATCAATCAATATAGAATTAAATCAGTAGATGGCACATGCTTTTCAAGTAATTTCAACTATTACCTATATAATTTGCAAACATATATATCTTGACATTGACATTGACATTTTGATCTTATAAAAACTCTTTGGACATACATTTCAATTACAGCTTTCCAACTAATAAAAGATACAAAAATCCTTCTCTTAATTAATACTACAAGCATTTTCTTGTACCAAAGACTACCTAAATAAGATCACTTTCAAATATATAAAAAATAATAATGAAATAAGCATTGCAACAACCTATGTCCAATTACTTGCATGTCAATTACCAAACCAATATATTAGATGTGTGTATATATAATATAATATAGATAAATGTGTTTAATTATTCAACCCCTCACACCTCTCTTTTAGCTAGGTGGTAGCTAGTGTTAGAAAAATAATAGGGAATACAATTTGAAGAAGAAAATAACTTTCATGTATGAAGATTACTTTTCTTAAAGAGATATTTGCCTATATATATATATTGGGGAAAAATATAAATAATTTCCTTCCGGATACAACAAAGTTCTTATATATACTTGCATATTTTTCTTAGGCTGCTTCCTTATACTTATAGAACTTAAGAGATGACTTTTCATAATAATTATATATTCTTTCATGAACAGATTTGTCTGTTCAATTTAAGACTTCTATATATTACAAAATACCTAACAGGGTAGTGATGGGGGATGAGGTGGAAGGTGGGGTTTCATTGAACATTAGAAAAATACAAGAAAACTCAAAAAAGATTATGTGCAACAAATTAAATTAATTAAAGGAAGAGATACAAAATATTGATCAAAGTTTAGTTTTGTTGAATGAAGTTGAAGAAGCAAATTAAGTATGAAATTACAAGAACACCTTTTTCAAGACTTTGATGAGAACCACTAAGCTTGGCCTTTTGCTTGCTTTGGAAAGATTCAAAGATTTAACACATTTATATTCCACCTTCTTTGTATTTTTCCCACATGAAGTTTTTGTCATAATTTTGCTAGACATTTCTTCATTCAAATTCTCCCATAACATGTCCATTTTCTCCTCTTCTTCATCTTCATCTTCAATCATTCTCTTCATGGCAGCAACACCTTCTATGTGTGAGAAGCTCTTTCTTTGGTTGATGTTATTGGACTTATTGGATATTAATGTAGACATGTCCAAATTTTCTTCATGATCATGATTAGGGTTTTTCTGGAGGCGACTAGAAGCAACTGACGTTGTTCTCCATAAAGGTGGTGATTCAAGGAATCGTGGCGGTGTATTGGTGATTGTTGGGAAGCTAAAATCATCTTGAGGAGGAGAAGGAGCCATATTATATGATTTTGTTAGCTATGGTGTTTGTAAATAAGACTACTTGAATTTGAGAAATTATTGGGGCGGTTTTGTTTGGTGTGGAAGGTTAAGGGGGTTGTTTGCATTTTTGGGGAATTTTTTTTTTGTTCAACCACTTCAACTTTGTATACAGATATTTTCTTTATATAAAGAAATTTAGGAGTGTGGGTCCCATTTTTACAACTTTTTGGGTCTAAACTATTATGCATATGTGTCGTGATTCTCCTTTATACCTGCATATTTACGGGTTGTACCTACCATTTAAACTGTTTCGTTTGTATAATTTATGGATTTGTATAATTCGTAGGTTTATAGAATTTGCAAGAACATTTGTATAATTCAGTTATTTTTGTATATACTCGAAATTTATACAATTACAAACATTAGAAATGTAAACAGTTATACAAATTATATTATACAAATTCCGAATTATGCAAAAGTTATACAAATTCCAAATTATACAAACGTGTGAATTATACAAAACTAAAAAGTTGAGCTGCATAATTATAGCTAAGAGTAGGTCGCGAACTATAATTAAGGCAAACTATAGATATATTAAGTAATTAACTAGTATATGTTTGCTTATACGCGTAGTTTTCCCTTCTTTTAGTATTTAAATAATTTTAATATTATCATATATTTGAGGTGTTTATGATTTTTAAGAATAATTACTATTAATAATAAAATGTAAAAAATTTTATCATAAATTTCTAAAATGATAAAGAAATTAAAATATCTATTTTTAAAATTATGATAAATAATTTGAGATAGAGTGAGTAAATAAAAAATGTGATTAGTTATACATGAAAGAAAGCGTAACTTATCATTCCTTTGTAATTAGCTATCTGATTAGCAAAATTACTGAAAGATTAGCTATCTTACCATATCCACCAAGTACATATCATTCCTTTGTTAATTATTTATTCCTTAATTAAGGTGTTTTAGGTATAGAGTAGCTAGCTCCTGTTTCTTAGACC
>NW_006239056.1:812653-819261 GCF_000226075.1 Solanum tuberosum
TTTCTCGCCCCCCCCCCCCCCCCTCCTTTTTTTTTTGAATTATTGTTGTATATGTGTACTATATATGTAGAATATTAAAATGATTTTAATCAGGGGCGAAGGTAGAAGCTTAACTACGAGGTAGACCAATTTCAATAAATTTCACTTGGATAATATATTTGTATTAAAAAATTCATTGTGTTTGTAAATTGAAATTTAAAATAAAATTATTAAAACTTAAAGTCATCGGACTTAATTATCTATAAAACAAAAAAACCATGATTTTGATTTTGAGAAAATCGTAAAACATGTCAATTACACTCGTCGTATTATAATTGCAGTATAGTCCGTACAATAATAATAATAATATATTTGGTGTAATCTCACAAGTGAAGTATGAGAAAGTTACGATGTATGAAAACTTTATCCCTACTATTTATGGGGTAGAGAGACTGCATTTCATAAACTCTTGACTCGAAAGAAGTGTAATCAAAGCAAGATTGTAAGAAAAATAACGACAACAAAATATTAAGATGAATAAAGCAAATTAAGCAATTGATAGTAGTAAAAAATAATAAGAATAATGTACCACACGAATACTAACTAATAATAATAATAATGAAAAGATGGGAAGAGTGGACTAGCCCCTGCCTGTCCCACAAAAGAGTATGACAATACTAACCATCTACTATTCTTCTACTCTGATTCTCAACCTCCGTATCTTTCTACCTCAGGTCATGTCCATAATAAGCTGAAAATGTGTCATGTCGTGTCTAATTACCTTCAATCCCTGACTCTCAGTCTCAATCAAGTAAGAAAGGGTCAATTTTTCTTCAGTATAATACATCTACCTCTCCTAAAGTCTGATATAGCCAACCTCTCACAAAATCACACTTCGTTACTGGTACATATGCACACCTCCTCTTCATATACCTGAACCATCTCAGTCTCGCTTCCTCCACCAGCTTGTCCGTCACAGAGGTCACTCTCACCTTGTCATGTATAACTTCGTTTCTTATCCTGTCTCTCCTAATATACTCGCACATCCATTTGAGCATACTTATCTCCACTATCTTCATTTTTTGGGCATGAATTTTCATGACTGACCAACATTTTGCCCCATATATATAACAATGTAGGTCTAACCATCATTTTGTAGAACTTACCATAAAACACATTCTTATCACACAGTACCCCATATGCGAGCCTTCATTTTATCCACCCTACTCCAATACAATGCACGACATCATCATCAATCAATCTCCCGATTCCTTTGATTATATATATCCCTAAAATACTTGAAATTTCCTTTCTTAGATATAACGAATTATGTGTTGATCTTTAATTCCACCTCCACTTCATCATATGCTATGTGACTAATTTTGCATTCTAGATATTCTATTTTAGTTGTGCACACTATAGTCCATACTCACAATAATTAAATTGATAAAATATTATGGGGATAATTACCCACCTCAAGTAATGAGTAATGACCAAAATACACTATTTCTTTAGGAATTTAAACTTATTGTCCATCAATCACTATCTAAAGACTTTCATATGACTAAACTCTAACACATATAAATATGGTCAAACATTTTTGAAATTACTGCCGGATTTATCGGATTATTAATTCATGCCATCAAATTTCCAATTTTCAAGAATTTTAACACCTTTTTTTTTTTTTGTGTGTGTAGTTTATTTCACTTGATTTAATTAATGAGTTTTAATACTTCAAATTTATTCATCTTCCACTGTTTTTGGTTATTATATGAATGAAACTTAATTTTAGAGTCAGCAAATTATTACAAGGTTATTTTTGTAATTCTTAATCAATTATTTATATTTACTTCTATTAAATAATTCTCATAATCTTACTCAAGAAGTCTTAGCAAATTCAATTTTTTTTCTACTTAATTAACATCGTGTTTCACAAGTCTAAAGATATACTAGTAATAGATTGTTAAAAATTTAAAACATTTCACATGTGAGCTAGAAACCAAATATTAAGTTTTTTATATGTATTTAAGTACGCAATCACAGAACTTCTATTTTCTTTTATGATTTTTAATTTTTTTTATATATATAAAAAAAACACTTTTCTTGAATCGAGAATCTACTGAAAATAACTTCTCTACTCCGTAAAGATAGGATAAAGTCTTCATATACTTACTTACCCTGAGTACCCTCTGTAATCTGTAATCTCTGGACCTTACTTACCAAATTTCACCGGACAATATATATATAGTGATTGGATTTGCAACTTTATACTCTAAAGTCCCTAGTCTTCTTAATCATATATTGCTTCTTTTTCTCTTTTTCTTTTCCTCAGGTAACTAATTAATTTCTTGTATATCACCATATATAGTACCAAAAAATGAAATTAACTTTTCAACTAAGTTCATAAAGGGTATTTTTGGTATAAAAAAATCGATCCACGGAAAATATTCAATTCTTTTCTGAAAAAATAAGTATTTTTTAAACTTATTTTTTAGTATTTGATAAATAAAATATTATTTTAGTGTTTGATAAATAAAATATTATTTTAAATACACTTATATAATGCAAATTAAATAGTGGGAGTGGGGGGGACGTGAGGTGGGGTGGGTAAGAGTGAAGGGGCAGGGTGGCGTTAAGGTTGGAAGTGGGTACATGTGGGTCTCCAACATAATTATTGAGTTCACGTGAATTCAATAACTTTTGTTCAGATCTTATTTACGTATTAAGAAATTCGTTAAATATCTATAAATATTAGTTACTATTGAATATTTACGTGAAATAGTTATATGAATTCATAAACTTTAAATTTTGAATTCGAGGGGTGAGGGTGGGGGTAGGATATCAGTGTTGATTTCTCAAGTTTTTCTTGATTGGGATCTACTTGTTAACAGTCATTTTTTCTATTTGTATGTTTTTATAGACACAAAGAAAGCTACTCTATAAAACAATTTTCACTTCCAGTAGATAACTAAATACACAACTTGTAAATGAATATAATAGGGATAATATCACATACTAGGGTGTCAAATAAGTTGGTTGAGCAAAATTTGAATAACTCAAATCGAGTAGAGCTAATGAACATCTCGATCAAACACAGTAATAATATACCCAGTATATTTCTACAAATGAGGTTTGGGAAGGATAAGTGTATAGAAACCATGCTCTTACCTTTGTGGGAATAAAGAGATTGTTTATGATAAACCCTAAACTCAAGAAACTCATTTTTCAAAAAGAAATGCAAGTCATGAGTTCAAAGTTTATTTGTA
This sequence comes from Solanum tuberosum, assembly GCF_000226075.1. Classification (NCBI taxonomy): domain Eukaryota; kingdom Viridiplantae; phylum Streptophyta; class Magnoliopsida; order Solanales; family Solanaceae; genus Solanum; species Solanum tuberosum. The sequence continues at coordinate 815,899 of NW_006239056.1, forward strand.
CCAAAATGATTTTGGACAATTTGACCTGAAATAGATCAAAATTCATTATCCAACTCAAAACCACTTTTTTCATTTGTTTTTTTTTATCCAAATCAAAATAACACTTCAAAAAAAAAAAAGGTGATATTTTGAGCTTGCATCTAGTGACTTGAACTAAGTATTTCAAAACTCAATAATATATCCAATATAATCCCATGAGTGGAGTACGAGGAGGATAGTGTGTACACAGCCTTGCCCCTACCTTGCGAAGATAGAGAAGTTATTTGCAATAGATCCTCGACTCAAGTTTTTCCAAAACACAGAAAACTCAAAAGGTCTAAACATATAGTCAAGCAAGTCTATCCTTTAACAAACTATTTAAATTTTTTGGCCAAGTGTTAGCTCAATGTATATTATATCTATAACCAGTTAGCCAAAAAAAAAGTGTATCCTCTAACAAAAAAATGAGGCTTTCATTCATTTGGAGATTTTTACAAGTAAAATTAGGAAAATAGATACAAGAATGGGTGAGATCCATATGATCCTCTCCATTTAAATAGAATTAGGTATTCCCAAATGCATTAATTTCAAACTTTACTAGAGAATTTCTTCAACCACCTGCCTGAATGTCTTTCCTTTAGTTCTGGGGAGATGTCAGCTTCGATGTCACGAGTATCTGAGGAAGTTCCACTACCAGTGACAAGAGTGATATACTGGTAACTGGACTCCAACTTACACTTTGTCCTGGAGTAGTTTTATGTACAAACTAATGTTAGCCTGTGTAAAGCAACTATTGCATTAGCTAACAAGCCAAACACTTTCTTCCATCTTATTGTTGTCCATGAGTAGAACAGGAAGGATCAATAGGTGACGTCTCTCCTAAGAAAGACGCTGTGATATTCAACTGAATCTTGGCTATCGCATGGATTCTCGATGCTTAAGAGGAATGCCTTCTTCACTGGAGCCTCCTCCTTCATTGTATTTAGGATATCGCATAAATGCAGATGGTGAAGAAACTGTGAACGGAAGAAAAATAATTATCAACTCAAAACCCACAAAATGTGAATTATATTATTACTAATGGTAATTTGAAAGGATACCCTCAACTAAGTCTTTGGTTTTGTGAAGAAGAAAGGTGCCTGACAAAATGGTCACAAATCCACAGAGTTCCGTAATAATTTGAGTTGCAGTTTGCCCATTCCAATCCTGTTCCAGGAGCATGAAAGACAATTTAGAAGAAGATAAGATAGTTGAAGATAAAGGATGCCTTTCAAACACAAGTTGAACTTATAACTACTGCCAATCACTGTGGCTCAACACTTGAAAGCAGCTATTCCAGTAATTAAGACAAGTACTTATGGTCAATGAACAGGAGAGGATGGAGTGATTTGCAGCTTATCCAGGAACCACAAGTTCCAGCGGTTTTGCCAGGGTAAATAAGCATTTCATGCTTGAAGGCATCATGTGAATGATTGCTATAAAATGCGCTGAATACCCTCATAATGCAGCTTTTGGCCATTATTTATAAACATAGGTAGTTGCTTTCTGAAAACGACTTCATAGTCACTTGTTAGCCATGCACTTTAAATATATAATCTTTTGGATCTATCCGAACAGAAAAGACAAAGAAACATATAAACTATAACTGTGACTTGCAACTTGGGAACTGGATGATCTACTACAACTACTCATATTGTTAGAAAGTTGTGCAGTAAACGTGCAGACCATAGACAGAATGAAATGGGGGAATTCTAACAATGGTCTATACTATGTCAAGGCTGGATATAATAACTTCTTCTTCAACAATCCTATGATTGACAAATGACCTTGGAAGTATATTTGGAAGACCAAGCGCCTGGCAAAAGTAACTTGTTTCAGTTGGACAGCTCTCAAAGACACTTGTCTAACACAGGATAATCCATCAAGAAGAAGTCTTCAAATAGTCAACAGATGCTACTAGTGCGAGACCAACTCAGAAAGCATCAGCGACCTACTTCTCCACTGTACTGTTGCAGCAGACTTTCGGAGCATGTTTCACTCGATTTTTGGACTTGCTGGTTATGCCATTCAGTGTAAAGAATGCATGCGAAAGCTGGAATGTCTGGAGAGTTGATAAAACCATCAGGGATATCTGGAGAATGGCACCTGCCTGTATTTTTTGGTGCATTTTGGACAGAGAGGAACACGAGATGCGCTGATGGAATTTCAACTCTAATGCACTCCCTCAAGGCTGGATGTCTTATCTGTTTAATTGGTGTAAACTCTCTCCTATAAATAGCATATAACAGGTTTTGGGTTTTGTAAGCTCCCTAATTCTAGTCTAATTTTATGTATAGGAGCTATCAAAATATTTTTTTGCTTCCATGTACTTTTGCTATTTTGCATCTTCTTGATGCCTCAATGAAATCTTTTTACTCCATCAGAAACATATAAAGTTATAAACTATAGCTGTAAGCCGCTACCCCTCCCTCACCCATTAGACTATCAATTCTCTAGTAATATTCGCAATTCATTTGTATTGGCTTGTTTGAACGAATTTTGTCTCTTTATTACTAGAGAAGTCCTGTGATACAAATTACTGATTAGATACGTTTAAGGGTATAAATTGTTATATGCCAAACTCTACTAGTTGGGCAGTTTCAGAAAAGCAAGGAAAGGAGAAGTCCTCAAGAATTATTAAAATGATTCTCAATAATCCAAGTTAAAAGTTATTCAGAAAGATGACTGCTTTTCCCCCCTCCAATTTCATCAATGGGATGGGGAGGAAGAAAGAACATAGTTCCTTTCATTTTTAGCTCCAATTTCATCAATTATGTAAAGGAAATTTTGATTTCATCGGTGACTAATCTTAAATACGTAATAATCTTTATCTTTGCTTTAACTAGTCACTAGTTATCTCGCTGGAATCATAAAAGGTCTGTCTCCTCTAGATCAATGTTTAACATAGTACAACTACTATGAGTGTTCTATAGTTCAACCCTTATATTTTCCAATTATGTTTCCCATGCATCAAAATGGAGGTCTATGAGAGCCTGGCATGCATTCATACTAAAATCATAAAGTTTTATTATTCCCCACCCACATTGGCTGGGCAAGCACACATTTCCTCTGCACCATTGTCACTCCTGATCATGTTTATGTCTAGTTAGGTTCAATATGATTCATCTATGTTTCCTTTCCAGGTCTTCTATTTTTAGGCTTCATACATACCCTAGGTGACTAGATAAGTAACATGATACTAACGAAGTGGCAGAATTTTCAGAAAGATGACTAGGAGTCTAGGATCACTGACCTCCTACACTACAACCATGCACTAGGTGTTCAAAAAGTCCATATTTAAGATGAAAAATATGAGCATTTTAGGGGGGGGGGGGGGGTTATTTG
>NW_006239056.1:819838-851627 GCF_000226075.1 Solanum tuberosum
TCGTCTTCGGATCGTTGTGTGCTGTGGGGGGGGGGGGGGGGGGGAATCATTAGGTGAGATGATAAAGAAAATTTCGACCCACAAAAAGAAGAGTAATCCCTTTTCAATTCTCATCCAAAAGAAAAGTCAACAACTATGCATATTTTTTACTCTCATTTATTATCGAGCTATACAAAATGTCGCTCATCATCTTAAAATTTATCTTCTTCAAAATATTTTCATTGAATCAACTTGAATAGTTCAAAGAACACAGTGTGATGTATAAGTTAATGGATACAACATTAGTAAAGAAAGTAGTTGCACCTTAAACATGATGACACTGGCGACTATTGTGAGTGATGTAAACGTTACATAGTATATTGGTGATACAAGTGCTGTGTTGAACGTATCAAGAGCCTGCATATGAAAAGTGAGGAAAATTTAGTGTAAAGATACAGAAAAACAATGATTTATCCCCAACCTGACAAAAAAAACAGAGAGAAAAACACCAGGAAAAGACAAGGATATGCAAATAGATAAAACAATCATCAGAAATATAAATGTTCTTTGAGTAACAAATGACCAACACAGGTTCTGCAGCTATAAACGTAGTCTTATGTAGTCAGCCATGGAATGACATAAGTTCAACAGGCAAATCAATTAACTAGGCTCCAACCAACATCTAAATGAACGTGACTATCCATTTGGGCCATATCAGGCAAATTTCCTTGCTATACTAGTAAATAGGAAAACTAGATGTTCTCTAAATCACTGACTTTCCCCAAGTGATATTCAAGTCTCTTACCAAACTAAAAAGACTAATAACAACTTATTGTAAGTGTAATGATGACTACTAAGCATCAATCCAAACTAGTTGTCTTTACCTGTATGGATCTAACGGATTCTTTAATTCCATTTTGTTCAATTCTTAGTTGAATCTGCATTGATTTCGACAAATCTCTCCATGTGATTCTAAGTCTACACAGTCTCTTTTCAACAGTTTCAATCATCGTATTGTCACACTTAAGGACCAGTCCGTTTGGATGCTTATGTTGGACATGGTTAACCATCTGAGACGACCCTTTCTTATTTACTCTATGTGTGCTCATGATGTGATAATTTCTGACCTTTCCAATCTTGTATGGCATCCATATTTCTATGATAATCATCTATATTGTAGCTAAGGGGCACTGCAATGATAAATGCAAATAGCTTTCATTATGAGACTTTGAAATGTTCACTGATCTGCAGAAAGAGATCTATCTCTCAGTAACGTTCAACATTCATCAAACAACAAACATGTGAAGGTTTTGTTTTTAGTGGAGATATTAGTTTCCTCAAGGTCATTGAGCTCTCAATTATGTGCATGTTGATTCTCTAAGAAAGGTCCCTTGACAAGACACTATCTGATCATCGGTAATACCTGGCACCTCGTGGATGCTCCAAAAAAGTTACAAGAAACGAAAGGCATTCCTCATTTAAACAACAGCATTTTCCACCCCTTCAAAAAACCCTTCTATATATATATTTTTTGTTCGGCTCTTCTATATATCCACATTAGCGTTGCATTAATCGAGCTACTTCCAATGCTCTACTTCTCCATTTGAATGTCCAACTCAGGAGCAAATCTTTGATAGCGGCTACCTAGTCCAAGCCAATGTATTCCAAACAAATTTAACATAGTACATCATAGTCTATTTGCTACCTGACAGGAAAAAAACAATTGGTCCACATCTTCCTAAGATTGCTTGCTCATGTAACACCATCTGACATATGTTATCCTCGTCCTCCTCATTATTCTCAGCTGTAAGGATGGCCCCTTTGGCTGCTAGCCAAGTGAAGAAGCAACCTTCTTGGTGGTCTAGGAGACCACACAGAGGTGTGAGGTCTATGAAAAGAGAGAGCCTAGGCTTCTGAATTTAGTAGCTTAAGTTATTTTTTCAATAGGATTTTAACTGAACAAACTTCATTACATTTATTGTAAGTCAAATTGCAACAACCAACAAGATATAGGCTGACACCTAAGAGTCCAAGAGCATATAGATACACCAAGTTAATGTTTAAACTTTAGAACTTCCACACAAATGACGAATATATCCAAGCATAAAATAACAACAAAAAGAAATGAGAGCACATTCTAATTACCTTGTTTAAGTAGTTCATTTGTGTGAGCACGCATGTCACTACGACAACTGCAAAGACCCATGTTTGAGGATACAACAACTGGTTCGTCCCAGAGAACGTTAATTTTAATGCTATTCCTAGTGCTTGGACACTCATAACCTGCCAAATCATTTATGATTTTTTCCAAAAAAAAATACAATTAGATCACATGGATGTAGCCCGTGTAGGAATGATGAAATAATAACAAGCTTAAGGAAAAAGAGAACCCAGATGGGGGAGGATAAAAATGAAAAGCTGAGTGCCTACCCCAATAGAACCAACGAGTGAACAAACTCCAACATAAGCAATTATATGAGTCTGTCCATATTTTGGAGCATACTGGACAATGATTATGACAACTGCCACTAAAACCAAAGTTGCATATAGGAGGAATGCTGCCATGAGTAAGAAATTAGCAAATTATTGTCAGTAAAAGTTTTGACAGACTAAGCAATCAAAACTTCATGCTCACAAAATGTCAAGAAGGACTCAGTTTTGTCAGCATTCAAAAGCATACCAGGTTCCGTGGCAAGGTCCCAGAGTTCCTTTACAGACTCAATTTGACGTTCTTGAGGAGCATGCAGAACAATGGTTGTTGAGCCCACAACGCATAGAACACAACCAACCATTCCAAAAATATGCAGTTTTTCTCCCAATATCATATGAGCAAGTGCAGCACTGCAAAAATAAATAAATAAATAAATAAATGTAGCCTCGAAGGTAACAGATAGCAAAGTTGAACAATCATTTCCAGCCTTCTCTTGCCTGATAATAATACTGAGTGCACCAAGAGGTGTGACTAGGACAGCAGGTGCAAATGCATAAGCTGCAAAGTTGGCAATTTCTCCAACAATCACTGCCACAGAAGCAATGCACTCACATCAACCCATTTTCATCTTCTTCTTTTTTCCAAATAGAAAGGTGAGGAGAACATGGACATGGTTAAAATGCTTCAAATAAAACTAAAACAACAAGCATGGAAACCCCATAAAAACATCTCCTTTTTAGGGAGAGGTGGAAAAGGCAAAAGCCTTAAGGAGATATAACTTTTTTACAAGCAATATTGGAAGGATTTTCAGTAAATTCATATATTTTTTCCTATCGAGGCTTTTGAACAAGTAAAAGACCATATTAGTCACATCAAAGTAGAGCAAACGCAAAACTGAAGTAAATATCCTTGCATATTTGTTAGAGAATTAAGAAAATTGACAAATATAATGTGGCTTGAATAGTCAGAGGGACTTCTTTAGGATATATTGATATCCTTCAGAGAGCCCTCGGCTCCTGAAAGCCCTTCTATTCTCTCACACTAATGAAACAAAACAAGTAAAATAACACACAATTTACATGTTAACGCCATCCTTAATAGTTGACTCTTTCTTCCTTTACTTTTAACTTCTCAATTCCTCTTTCACTCATCCTGGATTGAGAAAACAAAATTATCCTTCCCCATATTCAATAAATTTAGTTACCAAGAAAAACAGCTTATATAACATGCATGCACAATGACAGGGTGTAAAGAGGTTCCAATCATTAACTGGTTGAATTTGGACCTACAAAAGGGAGTTACGGGGGAAAAAATTATCATCCATAATCTGTCAGCCAACTCAATATGCATAATTTATCCTTGACATAGATGTCTATTACCGTAAATTATCCTTTTCTTTTACCAAGAAATTTGTGTTGCCTTGCACAAGTCAAGTACTTTATGTGACAGGGGATCTTTCCTTTTCTTTTCTTTCCCCCTAGATCAGCTATTAATATCGTATAGGCTGAAATAATCTAAGGTTCCCCCTTTTCTTATTCTTCTTTCTTTTCTTCCCCCTTGGTGCACCCATGATTTGCATAGATGAGTGGGTGACTTCCTTAGAGAACCAAATTTTGATGTAGGTTTATCTACCTTTTGGTATACTTTTTGTATGAGGGGATTGCCCCAAGATTAATAAGATCATTTACCTTATCAAAAATAATTTGAAATCAACTGCATCATTTTGTCCATATTCCTTAATAGCCAAGTTCGTTTTTTCGTTTTCCTTTGAACCATCATAGATACCTTACTTTTATAAGGTAACAACAAGAATTTCATCATGGTTCTATATTGTGTAAGACTTCACAAGCAATTACACTGACTCAAACAACAAAGTAAGCATAAAGAATATACTATCCCCATAACAATCCAATGTCGTAGTCACTACTTTGTAGAAAAGAGTCTACTAGATAGCATCTACTTCCTCAAGGAGTTTCCTTACTCAATGGACTTTATTTTGTGATACCAAGTCATAAGTTCCATGAGTTGACTGTTTGCAACACCACTTTTCTATTTTTAAATTCCTTGGTAATATAAAGAAAAGAAAAATGAGTAAGGAAAATAAATCTCTTTTCATATAAATTTAAATGCTGTACATTTCAATTCTCATCTCAATAGTCATGCCAAGTCACTAAATGACATTATTTTGGACCAGAGGGGAAAAAAATTCAGCACAATCCTCATATATCAGAAGAGTGAATATGATAGGATAACTAACTTGTTATCATTCCTGCCCACCAAAGTGGCTCCATCAAGTAAGAATAGCCTCCAGAGCCTGCCATAGCATGTAAAAATAAGTAAAAGCACATTGCCTCTAGGTATGTAAATTGAATAACTTTTAGAAGCTAATTTTGTTATTCAAGATTATGATGTAGCTTGACTTTTTAAATCCAAGATCTAAGATGAGTAAGATTTTTAAAAAGAGGCAACCCATTTCTTATCCAACAGTTTCATGAAATATTTGAAAGTCGAGCACCACCAATAATCCATTTTTCTTCTTTTTCTTTTTCCCTTTCTTTTTGATAACCGAGAAATCCTCAAGGGCCAGTGCCAGACCATTCAAAACTTAGCGATTAATTGGTTCGTCCTTCTACCCTTTTCCACTTAAACACCGGGGTTTTGTTTATGGAAGGGTTTGGACCCGTGATATGCACCAAGCCCAGACATCATGTGTTGCAATCTTACCACTAGACCAAAACACTGTGGACAAAAATTTATTTGGAGAATTAGGAAAGGGAAGGGGAAATGGGACACTTCATTTTCTTCTTATAAGGCACTTTTCATGTGGAAAATTGCAGATGAAAAAAGAAGGATTATATACGGGTCAATCTGATTGACAATTCTACTGCAGCACACATTTGACAAAAAGAAGGAAACATTAGATGAAAACAAAGCTAATGCCAAAACAACCTCACCCCTATAAATTACAGTCGTATCATGAACCCACTTATTAAAAGGACCAATAAACCAACATAAAAATTGAAATAAAATGGAAAAGGTTTAGTCATTATATGCAAATTGCATGCACTCTTACACTTTTTATCCATAGCCTTCACAAATAGCTTTAGCTCTAGATAAAGCATGAGAACATCCATGTCAAGAACAGGCACATGGGAAAGGATATGAGATATGCCTGAGAGTACTAAAGATGCGGGAAATAAGGAAGCATTTTTCAAAAGCAGAACGTAATGTTATAGTATGCTCATATAATATTTTCTTTGAAAAGACTCTGAAAGTAGGTAGAACCCCACATTTATGAAATCAGTTTTAGAATTTCTTGTCTTCCAAAAGACATGGACAAAGAAACAGATGAAATCTTTTTTAGGAAGGAACAAAATAGATGGGATCCTGAACACTTATTCTCAAACAATGGCATACCCGTGATTTTTTGTAAGTAGTGTCCACATATAAAGAAGTGAACAAACAACTATAACAACATGAGAGACGACAAGTTTGAGAATAACAACACCAGCAATTCAATCACCCAGAAGTTGCAAGTTACTGAAACGGATGAGTAACTTTTTTTCAAAATTATTGTTCTAAATCCATTTATGTTATACTAAAATAATTACTTTTCAGGGATTGAATATTTTATTTTCACTTTGTGGTTACGAAATGTTAGTTGGTGTGTTGGGGTTTAATCATTTTTTTTGGCTGGAGGACAGGGTTTGATTACTACCGCCTCTATGTTTTAGACAAACGAGGCCTCTATTTTGTTAGACAGAAGAGGCTTAGAAGTTAAAAAGATGAGAAGATGTGCAAAACATGTAGAGCAAGTTTTTAACCCCGACCTCAGTTACACAACTCGATGCTCTTGACCATCTAGCCAGACAATGCCATGAAGTGGTGTCATTTAATTTATAGTTATTGTTTTGCACATCCATTTATCTATCTATCTATCTATCTATATATATATATATATTCTAAAAGTGGGAACCAAAAAAGTTAAAAGTTGAATTACCAAAATGTCCACCACATATTGAACGATATCTTTGTCCTTCAATGAAACATTATTGTAATGACATTTTTGTACAGAAAAGTAAATATACATTCAAATAAATATTTTAAAAAATAATTAGAAAAAGAAATGTGGCTCATTGAATTGTGAGCTCTAGCAAGCTTTTCGTTTTCTTGAAAAAATGTATCCAATTTAAGAGCAACTTATGTCGTTGGAGAAATTAATTATAATGACCGTCAACCTTTATTACAAGCAATTTATTAATCCACTATTTCATGTAATAACTAAAGGACTGCTTCATGCACCAATATAATTCAATTCATATTACCCACCTATATTGCTCGGACTCTCAAAAATGTTGTTGCGCCCATATCAGATACTTCAAAAATGCACTATTTTTGGAGAATCCAACATACCCCCATCGACATTTTTGAAGAGTCCGAGCAACGTAGTTCCCCACTAATAGTCCGAGCAACATAGTTCCCTAACATGTTCCTTAAATACTTTCATTTAGGATTAGAAAATGTTGAGAGCTTTATACGATTGGAATTTCACCGTGAATGGGAAAGAAAGAGTTACAAATGCTAAACATATGTTATGTACTTTACTCTAATATTTCCCATTTTCACTCAGGTTCCTTTTTTCTTTGCCCATTTATGGGAAGATTGCTTGGTATTTTTTATTAGAAACTCAAGTTTGGTTTTGCCAATAAACTTTAATTCATAATTTTGATCTAGCATCTGAGCAATATTTGTATTTTGTGGAGGCTTACACAATGTAACACAAGAATTTGGCTTTGAGGTGTGAAGGGTTGAATACGCATTCCCACTTTAAGAAAGGTAATTTGGAGGTAATCTTATGGCGTAAAGAGGATGGATACGCATCCCCGCCTTAAGAAAGGTAATTTAAAGGTAATCTTATGGCGTAAAGAGGATGGATACGCATCCCCGCCTTAAGAAAGGTAATTTTGAGGTAATCTTATTGGCGTAAAGAGGATGGATACGCACTCCCCGCCTTAAGAAAGGTAATTTAGAGGTAATCTTCTTTTTTTTTTGATAACCGAGAAATTCATCTGTGACCCGCCCTTTGGACCAATCCCAGCCTTCTAAACTCAGTGGATAATGGGGCCCGCCCCTCTACCCTTCTCCACTTAAATACCGGGCTTCGCTTTGCATGGTGTGGGGCTTGAACCTGTGACCTAAGCCACAAATCCTCCACCTTTTTCCACTTGAGCTAGGCCTTGGGGGCAATTTAGAGGTAATCTTATGGCGCAAAGAGGATGAATACGCATCCCTGCCTTAAGGAAGATAATTTTATGGTATCCTTAAGGTGTAAACAGGATGGATACGCATACCCACCTTAAGGAAGATAATTTTATGGTATCCTTAAGGTGTAAAGAAGATGGATACGCATCTCCGCTTTAAGGAAGGTAATCTAGAGGTAATCTTATGGCGTACAGAGGATGGATACGCATCCCGCCTTAAGAATGACAAAGAGCTTACTTGACAACAACCCCTTTTTGCTTTGTATGACTAAGTTTTGTCACTAACGACCTTTTTTATTCCTCGCAGTTGGAAGAAATGACGATTTCAAACAATACATCTCTCCCTCCACCAAACTTAGGCATCTTCTAGTTGAGACTGAAGAAGGGAGAGAGCAAACCCAGTTTTTGACTCATACTCCACTAGTAGATCGATATGCAAGTCCGTGGCCTGTTTTGAAAATTCATTCCATATGGCGAATTGGACTTAGGTTCACACCCATAGTTCCAATAAACTACTCAAGTTGCGGTCCCTTCAAGCGCCAGATCATCATCATGCTAATATTGCAACTCCCCTTCCAAGTTTAGGCTGTCACATAATTCAAGGTGTAATTTATTCTCAGTTGTTGTTGGTGGAAGGTGGAAGGTGGTAGGTGGTAGGTATATATTTTTTGTGCGCTTAGGCTGCACCGGACACCATGGCTATAAAAAAAGAGCCCAGCTGAATTTCAAGCATTTCTCATGTGCTGGACCAATAATTATAGAAAGTGCATTTCCTAAATTCCAACTCAGTTCATAAAAAAAACAAAATTCCTATAATTTTTTTTAATCCCATAAAAAAAGATTAGATATTTAAAGAAAACCCCAGTTCAATTTCAGCCATTTCTAATACATGGACCAAAAACTATACAAATTTCATCCAACCAAAAAGGAAAGACGAGTAAAAAGTACCTGCCCTGAGGCCAGATGCAGCAGCTTTTTGAAGACCCTTTTTCTTGATGATAAAACTGGACCCAATAAACAAACTAGAAGAAATAGCCAAGCAAAGACCATTAACATTATCAGAGGAGATTTGTTGAGGGTCCCCAAAGCTACCGGGCTGCTGTGAACTCCCCATATAGTTTTCTTCTTCTTCTTCAATAACCGAAAAGCTTCATTAACACAGAAACTCTCTTTTGCCATTCCATCAGAAACCCATTTTCCCAGGCACAATTCACCCTCAATTCTTAACACAATTAAACTCGAAACCCCCAAATATGATAAAAAAATAATAATAATTATACAGTGTCAGTGGTTGATTCTAGGGTAATTTTCAGAGAAACAAAGTGTGGAATGAATTGATCTGTGGACGGACGGAGGGATTAAAGTGAAGAAGACGACAAGAGTCTTTGTTTTTTGTTTCTTCTTTGATCGGAGATTCAGCAGAGAGAGGAGACACAGAGATCGATCTTCCTTTTGGCTTTTGTTATGCCAAATATAATTCAAATAACATGCAAATATTGTAATATTATATTTGAAGTGCACCTTTATTTTATTTCTTTTTTTCAAGTTTTGTTTGTACTTCCTTTCTTGAGAAAATTATTTCAAACTATTTTATGATTGTTTTATAATGTATCGTATTAAATTAATAAATATAATATTTGAATAAATGGTATGTTAATCAACTGATGAGAAGTATCAATGGGGTGAAGTTGAGATGGAGTTTGTCTCTTAACTTTTAATTTGACAATTATTTAAGTTTTAATACAATGAAATTATTTATTCAACGCGGAGTATCATTTTTAAACAAAAAGAGAGAGTGGTCTAGTATTTGCACCACTAGATACTAATCGAGTTGTGTTTTAATTAATAAGTAGTTGACGATAGTTTATGTATAAATTAATCACACATTTCCTAGTTCAAAAATGATATTCACAAAAATGTCATATCTTAAATGTGTTTGCTCATTCACTCTAAAAATTATACTTATTAAATATTTGAACTCAAGTCAAATTGTATCTATTGAACACATAGGCAGACCCATATGCGCCGTGAGGATGCACGTGCACCCAACAACTTTTAAATCCTGTTCATACAATATTTTTAACAGAAAAATAATTAATAGAAAAAACAAATAATGCTCTTGTTGAGAGTCGAACTCAAGTGCAATATTTTTAACAGAAAAATAATTAATAAAAAAAAACAAATAATGCTCTTGTTGAGAGTCGAACTCAAGACCTCCCGCTTACTAAACGGGTGCTCTAACCAACTGAGCTACAAGAGCTTTTGCACATTTTGGTTAACTAATCTTATTTATAAATTTAAGCTATTTAAAGTTAGTAACAATTAAGAAGATTGTTAGAAAACAAAACAAATAAAGATTTAAATCACATAATTTCGATAATTAGAATAGCGATGTGATGTTTTTAAAATATTTCATTATATATCTGGAGTCAACCAAACAACAGGTTAACAACTTGAGTTTTTAAGAAGATAACAAGAAAAAAATTAGTATCATTGAAAAGAATAGGAAAATAGTAAAAATAAATTGGCAAAAGACGGAACATATTCAAAGAGCAAAAGAAGGGACAACAATAATTATATAACTAAGCAAGGAATATTAAGGGAAACAAAATACTAAAAGGAAAGACATATATTAGCAGTTTTTATTGATTAAAAATTGGAGCTTAAAATATTTAAAAAAATTGAATAATATAAATGCAAATGAAATTACATAAATTGGTAGATTGATAGATGTTTCAAATGTTAAATGTTACTTTAATTGATCTAAAACAAAATTATTCAATAGAAATTATTAGGCCCATGCATAACACATACATAATGTCTAGTAGACTGAGAAAATGTTACATATATTAAAATTAATGAGGACAATATATCAATAAATTCTTAAATTATAAAGTAGAATTAATAATGCAATTTTATTATGGTAATTGATGATAATGATTGTTATAGGAGAGGAGTGGCGACAACAATAATTGTCAGTAATTGTAGGATGATAACAAATATATTTGGTGATAGTAGCGGGAGATGATTATTATCGTGTTGATCATTCAATAATGATGATTGATAATGAAATTTTTGTGATCGTAACATATAGCAATGATGCTAGTAAACATGTTAGTTGTTAGTAATAGTAATAATATTAATGGCGGTATAATTTATTGTGATGATAGCAAAAATGGTGGAAAAAATGTGTTATAATAACAACAATGATAATTTTGATATCTTCTAATAACTTCTTCATAATATATAACATTATATCAAGTATTTAAAGAATTTAAATTTATTTAGATTCATTAAGTGACTGTAACTAAAAAAGAGAACACTTAATACTATGAAATCTAAATTATTAGTAAATTTTAAACTTCCATTTTATGAGCTTACTATGTCAGCCAGCACACAATGATTAATCAAGTTGGTGAGTTATGACTTCCTAATTTAACTATAATGTATAATCAAATAATTTTGTAAAAGAAAATAATTCAAAAAAAAATAAATTGTTCGTCCAAATTTATTAAAGATAAATGGAACAATCTTTTGGTAGATGTTTGGATGTGAATTGCGTTGATATTTTAAAAAGTATTACTCGATAGAATTTTAATTGAAAAACAATATTCTTTCATCTCAATTTGTTTGTTTTATGTCCTTTTTAATTATTTAAATAAAAAATAATTCTTCCCTTTTTTGATAATACTTTAATTTCAATTTTTAATATAATATTTTTAAGAATAGAAACATATCTTTATTTTTAAACTAAAAAAATATTTTTAAAAGAAAAATTACTTGTTGTGTAAAAGTCTTGTCATGTTAAAACTGGACAAACAAATCAAAGCTAGCGTTTGACCCCAAGTTCTAAAATATTCTTGGCAAATCATATTTGAGTGAAGTTTTTGGTGAAGATTTACCATGTGTTTGGCCCCAAAATTTCTCAAAAATATTTGACTATTTCAAAATAATGATTTATACCCATAAGTTCTAAAAATTATTTAAAATACCCGTATATTTATATTATAATTTTATAATGAATATATTCCGTTAAAAATAATCTTACAATATAATTGATAACAATCAACAATAACAAAATAACAATATAGGCAAGACAATACATTAATCACATACTCAAACTTGTCACCGATTCAGTTATAATATTAACCCATTAAACACAAATTGTTCTTTTTCCTCAATTTTTATCACTCAAATTAAAACTCAATTTTTTTCTAGTATGTGAACTTAGAATTTATATAACCAAACATCACTTCCAAAGTTTTTCCCAAGTATTTTCGGGGCCAGGTTGGAAATAGTGAAATGGATGAGTATTTGTAAAGACCAAACCATTGTTTTTAGTACTATAACTATAACTGAAAATAAGAAGCAGCAGTTGAAATTTTTTATTTGGGATTTTGTTGGATGAAGTGATAGTTTTGACTTTTGAGGTTGAAAATGCGTTTGACAATGTCTTCTTCTTCAGCTCTTCCTCTTCCTCTTCCTTCAACTTTCTCACAATCTCCATCTTTGAGCTTAACCCATCTCCCAAATTACTCTTCTCTACCCCTCACAGACCAACAATGCACTCTTGCAGACTCAAAACCCAGAACAATTCGCTTTCGTTTAAGCGAATTATGCAGACAAGGCCAACCCCATCTCGCCCGCCAACTGTTCGATACAATTCCTCAACCATCAACTGTCCTTTGGAACACAATTATCATTGGGTTTGTCTGTAATAACATGCCCCATGAAGCCATTTCATTCTATTCTCGATTGAAACATGTGGGTTCATCCGTATGTGATCAATATAGTTATTCCTCTGTTCTCAAGGCTTGCGCGGAGACCAAACGGATTCTTGAAGGTAAAGCTGTGCATTGCCACATTCTGCGTTCTGGGATTCATCCAAGTAGGATTGTTAGTAATTCTTTGTTGAATATGTACTCTGCTACTTGTTTTACATTGGATAATGGTTCTGATTGTGATTTAGTTGAAAGGGTGTTTAGAACTATGCGTAAAAGAAATGTTGTTGGGTGGAATACTATTTTTTCATGGTATGTGAAAAGGAAGAGGTTTTCGGAAGCAGTGAGGTGTTTTGTTATGATGATGAGATTAGGTATTAAGCCAACTGTTGTTAGTTTTATTAATGTTTTTCCTGCTGTATCAGAAATAGGGGATGTTAGAGTTGCTGATGTTCTTTATGGGTTGCTTGTGAAATTGGGTAATGCATATGTAAATGACTTGTTTGTTGTTAGTGCTGCCATTGTTATGTATGCTGAGCTTGCTTGCGTTGATCTGGCGACCAGAATATTTGAGAATACTTGTGAAAGAAATACAGAGATCTGGAACTCTATGATTAGCGGGTACATTCAGAACAATTTTCCTTTGAAAGCTGTTGATCTCTTTCTTGAAGCTGTAGAAGCAGAGGATGCTGTTACTACTGATGATGTGACATTTGTATCTGCTCTTATGGCAACTTCACAGTTGCAGCATTTGGAGTTTGCCCAACAGCTACATGCATGTCTGATAAAGAAATGCAGGGATTCACAGGTTATTTCGCTTAATGCTATGATAGCCACATATTCTAGGTGTAACCGTGTGGGCGATTCATTTAAAGTTTTTAATGGAATGAAGGAAAGAGATATAGTGTCATGGAACACCATGGTGTCTGCTTTGGTACAGAACGGACTGGATGATGAGGCTTTGATGCTTGTATATGAGATGCAAAAGCTTGGGGTTGCAATTGATGATATAACAATTACCATCCTGCTTTCTGCGGCATCAAATCTTAGGGACAGGGAAATTGGTAAACAGACCCATGCTTACCTTCTGAGGCACAATATTCAATTTGAAGGGATGGAGAGTTACCTGATAGACATGTATGCCAAATCTAATATGATTAGAGAAGCACAAGTAATATTCCAGTCGAACTTCACAAATGATAAAGATCAAGCCACGTGGAATGCTATGATTGCTGGAAACACTCAAAATGGATTAATTGAACAATCCTTTGTTGTCTTCAGGGAGATGCTAGAGCAGAATGTGAAGCCAAATGCTGTGACCTTAGCATCAATACTCCCATCATGCAGCCAGTCAGGAAGTATAGCAATAGGCAAGCAGCTACATTGTTTTGCGATTCGCAATTTGATTGAGAACAATGTTTATGTTATTTCTGCTTTGGTAGACATGTATTCAAAATCAGGAATCATTGATTATGCTGAAAGTGTTTTTCTAAAATCTCCTGAGAAGAACTCTGTGACATATACAAATATGATTTTGGGATATGGCCAGCATGGGATGGGTAGGAAAGCTCTAACACTGTTCTACTCTTTGCGGCAGAATGGTTTAGAACCAGATGCTGTTACCTTTGTAGCAGTCCTGTCTGCTTGCAGCTACACCGGATTGGTTGATGAAGGCCTTCAAATATTTGAGCTGATGGGCAAAGAATACGGGATTCAGCCGTCGGCAGAGCACTATGCTTGTGTGGTTGACATGTTAGGAAGAGTTGGACGGTTGGATGAAGCTCATAATTTTGCTAAACAGTTGGGTGTTGAGGGTAATGTCTTGGGAATATGGGGATCACTCCTTGCAGCCTGCAGAGTACATAGAAATTTTGAATTGGGGAAAATTGTTTCCAGTAAGCTGCTTGAATTAGAGGGGAGTGATGAAATTTCTGGTTATCATGTTCTGCTCTCAAATATATATGCAGAGGAAGGAAACTGGCAGTCTGTCGATAATGTCAGAAGAGGAATGCGCAAAATGGGATTGTCAAAGGAGGTTGGGTGTAGTTGGATTGATACTTCTGGATATCCACACTGTTTTGTATCTAAAGATAAGAAGCATCCTCAGTACTGCATGATAAATGATATGTTGGGATATTTAACCATCAATATGAAGGATGCTGGCTATAAGCCTAAACTTGAACTAATAGAAGAGTGGGTCTATGGGCCAGAAGAATAAAAAACTATTAGTTCTCCCACTATGTTGTTGTTCTCCCACTATGTACCTTTGTACTCATGACATTTTTGGACAGGATTTTGCTAGAGTTAATATGATCGTAGTTTATCAATGACCAGCTGCCTTTGAAATTCGAGGTAATTAAGTTGTGCTTTAGCTTGTTTTAGTTTAGTTTTTTCTTCTGAATTATGATTTTTTACTTTGTAAAGATACTCAGAGGTAGGATATTCAGTAAGTGAAATGTATGCATATTTCTTTATTAATACAGAGCAATCAAGAATATCCATTTTACCTTTTTGGTGGGAAACGAGGAGTCCCAGATAGCAAAAGAAGGGTCTTATCCAAGATGACAACTTCTATCAAGCTGTCTGATTGACTGAAGCACATTTAAATTAGGTGACCAGTTCTTTCCTTTGAATAACTTATACTTGTTCTGCAGGTCAACTTTTAAACTATTGTATTAAGGATATTCTTTGATATAGTCTTTGCAAGTTCATGAGTGTTTTTATATTGGAGCCAAATGGCATTAATATCACTTGTGAAGGTTGAACCAGATAACTATTAATATGTCTGCTAAGGTTGGTTCAGCTAATTATAGTATGTGAATATCAATGGAACTGGCATAAGTGGAGTTTATCATTTGTGAAAATGGTTCTGAAGCTACAACAAATCATATAGATATGATAATCTCAGAAAATTTCCTTATTAGGCTGTCGGCTTAATTTATTGGACATTGACAAACAAAAGCTTTCTATAAATTAGGTCTAGTTCTAGTGATTAGTAGGAGGTTTTATTGAGTAAATATGCATATAGACTCTTGCCAACCAAATAAGTTCCAAGTCCATATTATCGTTACTTGGTTTATTAGGTTCCACATGCTTTCTTACAAGCTGTTTGGGTCAATTTAATGTGAATTATTGCTCTTCAGTTTTCACAAGGGACAGAGGGTTTAAACGGCCTCTTCTTTTGGAGTTTTCTCCTTTTGGATAAGGTAAATAGTTTTACTAAGAGTTAATGGTCAAAAACACATCCAAACTATCACTTTTTGCGAGTTTCATACCTCAACTATCATTGTTCGCTTTACCTACCTAAACTATCACCCCTGTTGTATTAAAACTCACCTTGGTGCTAGGTGGTTCATTTGTGAACATGCAGGGTATAGAATGGTTGTTTATTATCTGAAGATAATATGCTTAAGTGAGTGAGAAACTGATAAAGTCATATGGTACATTGATGTCGCTAGATCCTAACATTTGTAATTTCTAAGTCTCTCTGGATTATCAAAATGGTTTTCATCATCTTTCATAAGATGCACATTGTGAACTAGTAGAGTATTGCAGGGTTTGGCTGCCAATTTTCCAGTTTCTGCAAGTAGGTCAAGAATATAGTTTCTCTGAGATAGAAAAATTCCCTTCTTGCTTCTATTTACTTCTACTTCCAAAAAATATTTCAACCGGCTTAAGTCCAGACTTTAGGGAAGAGATCCTCTCACAATAAGAAGGATAGTGCCAGCTGCAGATAGTCGACCGAAAACAGAGTGATTACATTTGCTCATTTTCAGCCCACACGCTTGAACTACCTCACTGAACTTGTCAAACCAATCTCGCTGGTTGAAGCCATACAAAGACTTCTTCAAATGATAGACTTTCCTATACTCCCCCTAAGCAATAAAATCGGGTGGTTGTTCCATATACACTCCCTCTTAAAGATCACCATAAAGGAATACATTCTTGATATCTAACTGGTGTAAAGACCAGTTCTTGATAACAACTAGAGAAATGAACAAACGGACATAAATGAGTTTGGAAACCGGAGAAAAGGTGTCTGAATAGTACCCCATAAGTCTGAGCATATTCTTTAGCCACAAGCTTGGCCTTAAGTCTTGCCATGGAACCTTCTGGATTAACTTTAACTGTGAACACACACTTACATCCTACTGCTTTATTCCCATTGAATCTACCAAATTTCATGTGTGATTTTCCTCAGATGCATGTGTTTCCTCAAGCATCGCATTTGATCATCTAGGATGATTCAAAGCCTTCTTCACAGTTTTGTGTATAGAAACAGAGTCTAGAGAAGCACTCAAGGATCTAGATGTGGAAGATATGCGATCATAGGAAACAAAGTTAGCAATGGAATATTTGGATTGCAAGTCCGTGTACCTTTACGAAGTGCAATAGGGATGTCAAAATTTTCTAAAAGGATCAAGTAGGGAAGGATTTGATGACAAAGGAACTGGTGCTACACATGTATCATCGGCCTCTCGTCACCTCGAATAAACTTGAGCAATTGACGGTTTTGCTGGAACATGCGTCGAAGGTGCAACAGTTGTGTGGTGCTCAATAGAGTAACTAAGAGATGGAAAAATAACATCATCTGATTGCATAACATGAGTAACCTGATAAATTAACCACTCATCTTCCACCCCCTTACTTGTAGAACTGCGAGAGATATAGAAGAATAATGTAGTTTTTGAAAATATCACATCATTTGACACCAAATAGTTGCCAAGTTCAGTAGAATAACATTGATACCCCCTCTAAAGACAAGAATAACCCAAGAAAACACATTTCAATGCCTTAGGGTCCAACTTAGTAACAAACGGGAGTACCTCTCGAACATAACACTTACTTCCGAATACCTTTGGTTCCATTGGAAATAATGACTTGTTTAGAAAAAGAATAGTGTAAGGCAAATTACAAACAAGCACCGTGGATGACATGCAATTAATCAAAAAACAAGCTGTAGAGAGTGTATCAACCCAAACTTTTTAGGAACTTTCATTTGGAACATAAGTGCTCGGATTGTCTCAAGTAGATGCCCTATTCTTACTCTCATCAACTCCATTTTGAGAAGGTGTATCAACACATGACGATTGATGGAGAATATCGTGTTTTCTCAATAGGATTGAAATAAGTCTGACATATATTCTTTAGCATTATCACTCCTTAAAATACACATCAAAGTATTGAATTAAGTTTTTATTTCAACACAAAAGTGTGTAAACATTTCAAAGAGACTTTTCATGAAATAAATCCAAGTCATTCGATAGAAATTATCCACAAAAGTGACAAAATACTTATGTCCAGTTTTTGAATCAATGGGACGTGGTCCCCAAACATCATAATGAATTAGCGCAAAAGCTTACTCAATCGGTTTATTAACCCTTGGACGTAACGTGTTGCGATGATGTTTTGCAAATTGACATGATTCACATTTCAAAGAAGGAACATTTTGAAACAGGGGGCAGAGCTTCTTTAACAAAAGTAAAGAATGATTTCCCAATCGATAATGTGCTACAAATAAAACCATGACACTTGTGCAGACAACAAATCGAGGCTCATATTTATCAAGGATATATAGATCATCAAATATATATCCTTTACCAATAACCTTATGTGTGGCAAGATCACGAAACATGCATGATCGGGAAAGAATGAAATATAACAATTAAGATCTATAATAAGTTTACTCACAGAAATCAAATTGAAGGCCAACTTCGGCATTTTTTTTTTTGAAATAAGGGTAACTTTGTGTTCACAAAAAAAATCATCATCCAAGAAATGATGAATTGGAAACTTACATCCCATAGTATGATGGGCACACCCCTATGAAGGTAACTAAATTACAAGTTTCCTAAGAAATCAACTACTTCTACCACCTCCCCCACCAAATCTTGTTTACACCAAAGAAATAGAAGACTAATACAACTTGTTAATCCTTTAAAAAGTAATTTTTTTGTCCTTTAAAACACCTAGTATTTCGGTTACCAAAAAAAACACCTAGTATTTCTTTCCTTCCATATGGACCAATAGCTACATGTTGGGAAGAGCTTCCACCATTCTTCCTTTTTCCTCTGCTTCCAACTCTTAGCCAACTCTTCAGAAGCTTTAAAGTAGTCTTTGGCATCACCTAGCTAACCCTCCAAATGCATAAAACATATTCACAAATTGGCAGCTATTTGGCAATGTATGAGCAGATGGTTGTTCACTTCAGCTTCCTGTTCACACAAGCACCTTGAACAAATTTGCATGCCTCTTTTCTGTAGGGCCTCATGAGTAAGACATGTTTTTCTGATTAGTATCCAAACAAAACATGAGACTTTCAATGGACATTTCACCTTCAAAAACAGTTTCTAGGGCCGTCTCTCAATCAGTAGGACATTATAATTCATCTTCCAATAGCTTGATTTCACTATATAGATCCTTTTGTTGTGTATTTCCCATATTGGCTTATCAAACCTCTAAGAAGTACCTGGGAAATCATTAAGAACCCCTAATAGCTTGGCAATCTCCTCAATTTCACAATCATTCAATGCTCTCCTTCAAAGTAGATTCCAACCCTGTTTACTCCAGGCTTGTTCCACAGTGTCATTTTTCTGCATACTCAATGTATATAGAAGAGGTAATAGGTTTCTCAAACTGTCTTCCTCTATCTATATTTCATTCATGAACTCTGTCTTCAGTCCATCCCCAACACTAATACATATGCTGTTTTTGAAATGTGGCTATTGTCTTCTAATGGTCTTCCAAACACTGCATCTAAATGTGCCATAACCTCTTCAGTTGTCCACCGGTTAAATAAACCATACTTTCCTGATATAAATCTTCTCCATATGGCTCTATATTCTATGCAGAATCTCCATAGCCACTTTGGGAGTAAACTACTATTTTGGAGACTTAGGTTCTTCAATCTTAGCCTCCTTGGTTTTTGCTAAGTGTGAGAGTATCCCACTTCACCAAGTTGCAGCCTTCCTTTTCCTTGTTGCCTTGCCAAAGAAAAGATCTCCTGAGCCTATTTATATTCTTCTCAATGTTCTTGGGGACTGGAAATAAACTCATCATATAAGTAAATGATCCATCTAATACTGATTTGATGAGGGTCACCCTGCCACCCGTGGACAAATACTAGTTTTTTCATTGGGCTAGTTTCTTCTCACATCTCTCCAACACCACAATGCACACTTCCAGCTCTTTGCTCTTAGCACCCAAAGGTAGTTCCAGATATTTTGTTGGTTGTGCATCTACCTAGCAACTCAATGTCTCGGCTAGCCCAAGAAAATTGTCAACTAAGTTGATAGGGAGGAGATGACTCTTCAACCAATTGACATGGAGGCTTGAAATGCTCTACTAAATAGTGAGTATAGCACTTATGTGTCTAATTTGTGCCTCCTTTGCCTTACAGAACATAAGAGCATCATCAACATAGAAAAAGTGTGTGATCTCCAGCTCCTTCCCTGTCCCAGCAAGTGCACTAAATCCTCTCCCATCCATTAGTCTTTGCCTTCTGGAACATGTGAACCCTCCAGGGCTATTAAGAATAGGAATAGGGACATAGGATCTCCCTGTCTAAGACCTCTCTGAGATTGGAAGAATCCTTCAGTGTTTCCATTTATGAGGAGGGAAAACTTCACACTTGAAATGCAGTTATTGATCCAGCCAATCCACTTGCTACCAAATCCCATGTCCTTTAGAATTTTTAGAAGGAAATTCCAGTTAACATGGTCATAGGTTTTATCAATGTCTAGCTTGCATAGAATCCTCAGTTTCTTCTGCTTTACCATGGAGTTGACCAATTCATTAGCCAACAATGTTGCATCCATTATTTGCCTACATCTCAAAAAAGCCATTTGGTGTTCATCAACCAATTTCACTATCACTGTCTTCATTCTCTCAGTTAGCAACTTGGAGATGATTTTATAGACTACTCCTATCAAACTGATTGGTCTGAAGTCTTTTAGCTCAATTGCATCAGGTTTCTTTGGGATTAAAGCGATGAATGTAACATTAAATGATTTCTCAAATGCACTCCTCTGATGGAAATTTTGTATACTCAACATTAAAGCCCTCTTTCAAAATATCCCAACATTTCTTAAAGAAATCCATAGTGAAGTCATCAGGGACATGTGCTTTGTCCCTATCACACTGGTTGATGATCAGTAGCACTTCCTCATCTGTAAATGGTCTTTGTAACCTTTCATTTTCATCTACAGAGACTGTTGGATATCCTACAAAATCAAAAGAGGGTCTCTAGGATTCAAGTTCTGAGTAGAGTCTGGCATTTAATACAGATGATAGGGTAATAGAGGAAGTTGCTTTAATGGTTCCAAATCCCACAATGTTATGTGTTGAGCCATCAACTACCATTACTTGAGAGGGTGCTTTGTGTAGTCGAAAGGTAGAAAATATATTCGGATTACGTGTCATGTGATTGTGTCATGTGATTTGTAGTACCTGAATCAATCGCCCAGCTGTTCAAAGAGGAGACCGCATATGCTTTTCTTGAATCAACAAGGGTAGTAGTTGAAATGAATTCTTTAAAGGATTATCGATACTAAGAGGACTCCGCAAACTCATTCGCCGAAACCAAAATTGTCTTACCCTCATAATTTATAGCCATATTTACTCCTTTCTAATTGTTTGAGTTATAGTTTCCAACATAAAATACCCAAAATATCAATATATGAGAAGCCAACAAACACAAACAATACCAACAAATACAATCCAGTACTGAAAAAGCAATTCTTTAATATCAAGACATGCAAAATTTTATGGGATTAAATCCATACAAAATTTGAACGAAGTTATAAATTCACGACATTGACCCAAGTCAATATTTTGGGTTAATAAAGTCGGATTAATTATTTAAGTCAAGATTGCATGACTTAAGTCAAATCCAACTACATTGGGCTAGGTTGGGCCTCTACAAAATGGTCCCCCCACTTGTTTTAAGCCCAAGGGTCCATTATGATTACTTGGAGGCTACCCTAAAACCTTCATCAATGCCTATATAAAATAAAGGGGCTACATTTCTCTTTGGAAGCATTTTGGAAATTCTATAACATCTTTGAAGATTCTAAGATGGAATTGGACAAAGACAAGAGAGTGTTCGACTGGAACAACGGCCAACAAAGACTAATTACATAGATAACTACTCCTCCCTTCTCCTTAAGGCGTTAAGGCGAACTGTGTAGAGGTAGGAAAGAAAGACGTCCTCACCTTCTTTGGTATCAGTGAGAGCAATTTGAGTATCCCTCGTGCACCTTCTTTTGTAGATAGAATCCTTAATGAGTGGAAATAAGCAACCTTACTAAGAAAGGTGCTTGTTGAGTAAGGACGACTTTCAGGCCAACCCTTGGTATAGGTTGGGCACTTGAGCGCATGATTGGTCCATTGAATATTGTATAGGCCCCTAAGCCTCTCGAGCGCAGGGATGCACACATCTTATATATCATGATCATGTCAATGCAATCAACACGCCAAATTTCATTTATTTGTTCTATTAAGTACTTCTTTCACGCCATTAGCTTTGAAATTGTCTCCCTTTGCCAGTTCACCTCGATGAAATACTTAAGAATAGCCTAGCTTTAGAAGGTCATTAATAATATTTGATTCCAAGAAATTAGCAACCAATTCTCCCAACAAAATAATTGTAGTCGAAGTCAAATATCAAATTAATTTGACATAAGGATCAAGCATCCACAAAACACTATTAATTCAATATTGAGCAAAACTAAACAAATCGTGACAACACCAAATAGAAACCAGATCTAAATCACAAAAGCTTCAGGGAAAATATGAGCTTGGAAGTAGTTTTCAGAAAACAATATGAACCTAGAAGTGACGAAGAGTTACCCAAACAGTGTTTCAACACTAAACAAAACTCAGGGTACGTCGAAACTGATAAGACGACACCGGATGTTCAATCTTTGAAAGATTTTGATGGAGCACGCGCCTCCACACGTCGACGCGTGACTGACAAATGAGAGATGTAGCTGGTGCGTGGTGGAAATTGATCACTTTGAAAGTGATCGAAAGGATGATCTGCCTCCTCCCACAGTGGCGGTGACACAAATTGACCACTTTGAAAGTGATTGATTTGAAATTTGACTCTGTTTCTGTAAGACAACAAAACAAGATCGAGTTGCCTCAAAACATAGCCAAAACAAGATCAAGGAACCTATAGGCTCTGATACCATTGAATGGAAGTTGATGATCTTATTCCAATAAGTAAGCAAGATATAAATATAATACATTAGGTGCTAACTTAGGAAAGAAAATAAAGAGGGAATCCTACAAATCTGCTAGCTAATTTTTTTTTGTTGATTGTAGCGTTCGGGCCAACTTTCGCGCACCTTGACTAATTATAAGAGATTTCAACAAATTTACTAGCTAATTATGCCTATGTACATTACTAAGAATGATGTCTATATACATTTTGTAACAATTAGTCCTTTTGACCACATTTATATGAGGTAGTTTGACTTGATACGCAGTCAAAGAAAGAAAGAAAGACTTTTGAAAATTGTGGCTAAATTAAGTCATAAATGTTTGTGTGACTATAGATCATCTCATTAAGGATAAAATGAACATTTTAAAGTTAATTTTTTTACTAAAAATAGAACTGTGTCATTCCTTTTGGGACTAACTAAAATGGAAAGTAAATTATATAAACTGGGATAGAAGAGTATATATATGTGTGTGATTCCTTTTTGGCTGAATGATTGTTTTCGTAGGTGATAAAGCTTATAATTGTAGATTGATTTACTCAGAAGTTTGCTTTTACTGTGCTTTGTGATCATCAGGTTCTGCTTGTTGTGCTGACGTTTTCTGGTACTCTTCTTTAATATGCTTTAGTTTAGGAAAGTTAATTTTTAGAGATATGATAGTTCTTTGAAGGGAAAAAGTAAGATCTTTCATGGCTTTCTCTTTTAGATTTTTTGTCATGGTTCTGTAAAACTTTCCTTTTTCGATCTGCTTTGATATGCTTTTCCTTGAGTTGAGGGTCAATCAAAAAATCTTATTTTAGATGCACAATATTTATGGTAGTTTTTGGTCATATATTAACACTCATCCGTTTTATGAATCCTCTTCAAGAGCTTACTTTTTTCATGTTTGAGCCTTTCCTTGTAGATCTAAAAGAAAATGAACACCAATCAAACATGCAACAACTCCTTCTGGACTAAGGAGGAGGATAAACTCTTTGAGAATACTGTTGCGATCAACAAGGATAACAACAATCTATTAGAGGAAATGGAAGAAGCACTTCCTGGGAAATCGGCTGGTGAAGATATATTAATTGAAGATATCAATGTCATCGAGTCTGGATATGTCCCATTACCTAATCATCCTGAAATGCAAAACCAGAATTCAAAAGCAGATGCAGAATGGCGAAAAGGGGCTTCTTGGACAGAACAGGAACACATGTCAGTTTCTAGTACAGTTCTTGATGACGACATGAATAATCTGAATTGAAGTTTAAATCATTTCTTGTAATTGATTGCACGATTTACATTTTTACTAAAACGGAATTTCCAATATTCTTATTTCTCACTGACCATCTTGGTGTGCTTCTAAACATCTCATATATTATTATGTTTCTAGGTGGATAGAGTACATCTTCGTATATGTCATAGGTGTATTTGGTCTTCATAAAAGCTTCAGTTCTGGAGATATTTTGTGTAACTTGTAGCTAAGACAAACGGTGCTTACACGTATTTCATCTAATTGAATATCACGTGAAGAGTCCCTTTTATGCTGTCCTGCGATCTTGTTTCCTGGATTAACTTCAAAGCTGATAATAACTTATTTCTCTATCTTTCCTGCTATAGGTCATTTCTCCGGGGCATAGAAATAAATGATAAAGGTGACTGGAGAAGTATATCTAGGCACTGTGTGATAACAAGAACAGCAAAGCAGGAGGATGCTGAAGCCACAGGAACTTCCCAAGTTCCACACACCGAGTATATTATTGGGTCTGCTTACGGAGGATCACAAGCAGTGCCAAACACTAGCAATGAGAGCATGTTGCCTCGAGAAAGCACCAATGCGGAGCAGATGATAGAAGTTGTTGGAGGAGAGTCCACAGACCATAATGCTGTTGTCAATGTTGGGTCTGATGTGAATGTTGATGCTGGAAGTTCCCTATTACCCAGCAAACAATCATGTACTGCTGCTAGCAGTGGAACTTACGGTCATCCTATCTCTAGAATTGGGAGTGAACTTGAAGCACTGCTCACTGAACCCATGGATGAAGATAATGATATTACTACCATTTTTGATGTTGGGAAAGCACCAACTTCTTATCCTGTGCTGTTCGATGCTACTTTAAGCGGAGTCCCCCGCTATTCAGCTGCAGAGGCGGCTCTTGCTCAGTTACCTCCCTTTGATGATGAAGGCATTTTTGATCCGGATGACCTGTTCACAGATCCGATGTTCTGATTTGGTGGAGGAGAGGCACTTTTTTTTTTTTTTTTTGAAGACATGCCATTATGTTAGTCAGTATTGCTCTTCTTTATCTATTCTTAATCTGCTTTAGGGAGCAAGATTTTGTGTATCTTCAAACTCTTTTGAGAGACTAGGTGGATTTTGGTTGAAAATTTTCAAAAGAAAATGGTAGCAATTTGATTTCTTGCAAGCTCTTTGTTTATGTAGTTTGTTGGTTTATCTTTTTGCCAAAACCTCTTACAAGCTAATGGTTCAGACTAGAATCAAATGCTACTAAGCTAAGTGTATTTCTGTATTCTTATGGCTACCTGATCATAAAACATATCTAATGTTATGAGGAGCCCACCACCAGCGGGGTGGGACGAGGGTGGGGTGTCTGGACCGTTGTGATTGTTTAATCGATCAAATGATCAAACTGCTTCTTAATGTATGGGGTGGGACTATTTTAGTCTTTCATAAATACCACTTAACCAGTATAGACCTTAATGTATAGAAAAAAGTGATCTTTTTCCTTCTGCCACCAGTGTGTGCCTGCAACAATGGAGTGTACATTTTTATTGCTTTCCTTATCACGTAGTTTTGTTCTTGCAGCAAGACTCCCAGTTGGTTTAAAGTTTCGAAGGCAGCCATATATTAATTATTGGTGCAAGAGTTTCCATCAAAGGTAGAAAAAAATTGCTCTTTCTTCTCATCATATCAGATTTGGTTTTCGTCTAAGTTGACCTCATTTAGAGAAAGCTTTCTCAAAGGACCGCAGTTGATGAGTTAACCAAGCTTGAAAGTTGCAACCATGTTTAGAGAGAATACTAATATATAATCTTGTCTCTTTAAAACTAATATATATGAGTATTTTGTAAATGAGGCATTCAGGTAATATGTCTCCTTGTGGTCACATAATTCTTCTTATTAATGTGCAAACAGCCAAACATACCTTAAATACCTGATTTTGTAGTTTGATTTTGCTGCAAAACTTGATAATCAGCTCTTTGTCACGCTTCTGCAATTTCCATCCAGCATTCTTTCCTTATGATGCTGAGTAAATTTAGTCCTCAATCATCGAAAGGAAACATCAGGTGCACAGGTACCACATAGTGTTACGAAAACTGGTGTACCCTTAGGCCTTAGCGCTTATACTAAGCTCAAGTATTATACTAAATGCAACAACATATTGAGGACAACACTCATTTCATAAAGGTGTGCTTATACTAAAGAGCTATGGCTCAAATATTACAACTTCTTCTTGTCTCTTAATGTTGTGGAATCGAATCCACTATATAGAGTCAACTGCTTGAGCAGTTTAGCCATTTTGAGCAATGTTTCTCAACAATGGTGAGATTCATTCTCTCAGCTACACCATTGTCTTTTCATGTCTGATCTCATTGCTTGAATATTACTGCTCAAATTCCATTGTCAGTGTAGAGACGCTTTAGCTTTCTACCTGTCTCCCTTTTCACCATAGCATGAAACTTCTGGAATACTTGAAACACCGGATGTTTGGTTTTCAAGATATAAACCCACAACTTTCGTGAAGTATAGTCTAAATTGACCTCATTTAGAGAAAACTTTCTCAAAGAACGTTATTCCTTTTTAAAATATTGTCACTTCATGAT
The DNA here is from genome assembly GCF_000226075.1 of Solanum tuberosum. Taxonomy (NCBI): domain Eukaryota; kingdom Viridiplantae; phylum Streptophyta; class Magnoliopsida; order Solanales; family Solanaceae; genus Solanum; species Solanum tuberosum. Next base: position 846,282 of record NW_006239056.1, read on the forward strand.
AACCATAAAGAGTGGACTGATTCAAGGATGACATTAATAATATTTGTTATTATTCCCTTTTATGATCCAGTAGGAGTCAATTTTTCCTTTGTGAAGCTGTACTTGTACTAAGTGTAAAGTCACAATATTCATCACATGAAGGAGTAAGTGAGCTCCGAGATGTTGAATCTGTTGCACGAGGAAGAGGAAAGAAAGGGAAAAGAAGAGTATATAAAACGTTGTGTGTATATCATAACGCCAACCTCAAAAATAGAGTCGACTGCTTCAAGGATTGACAACGATTGATTTATCTGATAACAAACCTTCAAATCCACATGTCTACAAAAATATATTGGAATCTTGATACTGCCTGGTAATTTTTTGACTTAAATAAACAACACCAATGAAATGATAGTTAGAGATAATCTATCCTCACCAATAGATTAATAAACTTTAGAGAGAAATTAACTGCATCACCAATCTAATAAAAATTATTATTTCACTCTCTTTGTAAGGCTCCTTCGTGCTAGCTTCCAATTTCTGAGTTCCACAGGATTTTCCGATCAAATTTGTAGGCTTTTACTTCTTTTAAATGTCAATGGCTAGGCATTCTTTCATGAAAAGTAGACTGACTCAAATTCTTCATATACATCAAACGATCCATGAAACTGTAACCATTTCACTTGTTGATTGCAGGTTAAGTCTCCTCGGATGACAACTCAATAGCAAAGCAGTCACAAGCATTGAAAACTCCTAAAGTGAGGCACTATATATCTATATCTAAAATGACAACTTGGCCTGGGGTATAACAACTGTGTGTGCCCTCTGAACTTATTTTTTTTTGTCAAAATGGATGGAAACTTGAGACCATGAGACCGAGTTTGATAGAAATTTGTTCAACTTACAAAGCCATGCCAAATCTAAATTGTGGCAAAGCAAATCTATTTTTGAGTGCTTTAGCTGTCTTGACTCTATTGCAACTTTCAGCTCAAGAATCATAAATCCCGTATATATTCTAGCGAATACCAAATTTGGAGCATCAATCTTCCTTGTGCCACCTGAATCGTCCTTAATCTTCAAGAGATTTAGGAAATTGAGATGTAGAAATAAGGTGCTCGAGATTCCATCACATGTCCACATTCAGTAACATCCAAATTGTCTGGGGAAGAACTAGAATAATACAAGTGTTCAAGATTGATGCTTTAACACCCTGGTTTCTTGTTGTACATATGAAAACTGACCTGATCTTTTGAAGATTTAGCAGCTCAATCTTTTTCAACCTTCTATAACAATGCTCAAGTGTGAGTTAGTGATTGACCTCCATCACCTGACAAAAAAGTAATAGCATCACAAGAAAAGATCGCGTTGAAGTTGGTTATAAGCGAATTTCGTCCTCTGAATAGATAGCTAAATAATCATTTGGCAAAGGTAGTTCTTAAATGTTCACTTCTTTTCCCTTCTATCTTTGTCTACATTCTTTGTTTCCGGGCAGGGGGTGAAGGACATAAGAGAAGATTTTTCCTATAGGTAAGGAAGAGGCGAAAAAGGAGCATTAGTCACTAAGCCCATGGACGAAGACAATGATATCAGTTCCATTTTTGATGTTGGGAAAGCACCAACTGCTCATAGTGGAATGTCCAGATATATATGCAGCTGCAGGGGCAACTCTTGCTTAGTCACCTCCCTTTGCCCCCTCAGCTAAACTCCCATTGACGATGAAGGCACTTTTAATATGCATGACTTGTTCACAGATCAGATGTTCTGATTTGATGGAGGAGAAGCTGTTAAGTTTGATATTAGTTGCTCACAACCAGATAGGCTGTTAATATTGATACTGCACTTGGTTTTTTGAAGATCTGTTTATCAATTAAATGATCAAAATGGTCCTTAATGTATGGGGTTGGACTATTTTAGTCATTTATATATACCTCGTAATCGAAATATGTGTAGAAAAAGTGACCTTTTTCCTCCCGCCACCACCTTTAATATATCATTTTTTCATATATTAAGGACTATTTTGATATGATATATATGAACTAAAAGGATCACTTTTCTGTACATTAAGGACTATTTCTGTTTAAACTCCCCCTTCTGACATGTTATGTGAACTCCCTGTCTTGCAAAAGTAATAGCCAATGTGGTTTTTAGTTGTTGCAGCAAATAGATTTCATGTAATACATGTCAGAGTTCACATTGAAAACAAAACACCAAGAGATTGTCTCCTTGCAAATGTCTATTTGTTCAATTGTGTAAATAAATTGCAAACATGATCCAATTAATAAAGGGGAAATTGTATAAAATAACAAACTATTAATTCAAAATAAATGTTATAACCACAGTTTCAATTAATTCTGATCCGTAGCAAACACTTTGTCATTTCCCTCTCTCTCCTGCATCTCACTCGCCACTCTCCTTGAATCTCGCTCGCCACACTCCCTCACCTCTCTCACTTTATACAAACACAAATGTATAAATTGTGTTTGTATAAAGCGAAAGAGAACTGTATATGCAAATACAAATACATATTTCTTCGTCCTACACACTTATAATTATACAAATACAAATTTTCTCCTGCTCAATTCTCTTTTTGTTTTTCTCTCTTTTTCACTTTATACAAACACAAATTACATATACATATACAAACACAATTTTCATAGACACAAACATCCATTTAATACGAATCTCCGTGATTTATACAAATCGTTGCGATTTATACAAATAAGATGCTTACGATTTTATGCAATCAGATGTTGCTTGTGATTTTATTCAAATTTGATGCTCCATAGCAAACATGCAAATAGAAAAAGTGTAGCTATAAAACGTTAATATGATTTTTTATGTTTTCTAAACCTAATATTTACTCAATTAATGTCTTTGAAATTGGTAACTAAATAATTTTGTGAGATAAAATATAATTTCCTTGAAGAAGATAAAGTTTTAAAAATATGTCTTCCATCTTTTGACAATTCTTTTGATTTCAATTTTTCATTTAATATATTTTAGAATAGAAACATATCTTTATTTTTAAATTAAAAATTTTAATTTTTTTTTTCTAAAATTACTCACTCCGTTTAAAAAATAATGACCTAGTTTGACTTGGAACGGAATTTAAAAAAAGAAAGAAAGTTTTTAATTTTGTGGTTCTAAATTAAAGTTATGTCAAACGTACCAAAATGTTCTTTAATCTTGTGGCCTGAAACATATCACGTGAAAGATTGAAGTTAAAGTATTGACAAAAAAGGAAAAAAGATTATTCTTTTTTAAACGGACTAAAAAGGAAATCTGATCATTTTTTTTGAAATAGAATACTTGTTAGGTTAAAATTAGACAAACAAATAGTGAATGAGTAATTGTAAGACCAAACCATTGTCTTCTTCCTCTTCCTTCAACTTTCTCACAGTCTCCATCTTTGAGCTTAACCCATCTCCCAAATTACTCTTCTTTACCCCTCACCGACCAACAATGCACTCTTACAGACTCAAAACCCAGAACAATTCGCTTTCGTTTAAGCGAATTGTGCAGACAAGGCCAACCCCATCTACTGTTCGATACAATTCCTCAACCAACAACTGTGCTTTGGAACACAATAATAATTGGGTTTATCTGTAATAACATGCCCCATGAAGCCATTTCATTCTATTCTCGATTGAATCATGTGGGTTCATCCATATGTGATCAGTATACTTATTCCTCTGTTCTCAAGGCTTGCGCGGAGACCAAACGGATTCTTGTAGGTAAAGCTGTGCATTGCCACATTCTGCGTTCTGGGATTCATCCTAGTAGGATTGTTAGTAATTCTTTGTTGAATATGTACTCTGCTACTTGTCTTACATTGGATAATGGTTCTGATTGTGATTTAGTTGAAAGGGTGTTTAGAACTATGCGTAAAAGAAATGTTGTTGGGTGGAATACTATTTTTTCATGGTATGTGAAAAGGAAGAGGTTTTCGGAAGCAGTGAGGTGTTTTGTTATGATGATGAGATTAGGTATTAAGCCAACTGTTGTTAGTTTTATTAATGTTTTTCCTGCTGTATCAGAAATAGGGGATGTTAGAGTTGCTTATGTTCTTTATGGGTTGCTTGTGAAATTGGGTAATGCATATGTAAATGACTTGTTTGTTGTTAGTGCTGCCATTGTTATGTATGCTGAGCTTGGTTGCATTGATCTGGCAACCAGAATATTTGAGAATACTTGTGAAAGAAATATAGAGATCTGGAACTCTATGATTAGCGGGTACATTCAGAACAATTTTCCTTTAAAAGCTGTTGATCTCTTTCTTGAAGCTGTAGAAGCAGAGGATGCTGTTACTACTGATGATGTGACATTTGTATCCGCTCTTATGGCAACTTCACAGTTGCAGCATTTGGAGTTTGCCCAATAGCTACATGCATGTCTGATAAAGAAATGCAAGGATTCACAGGTTATTTCGCTTAATGCTATGATAGCCACATACTCTAGGTGTAACCATGTTCTACTCTTTGCAGCAGAATGGTTTAGAACCAGATGCTGTTACCTTTGTAGCAGTCCTGTCTACTTGCAGCTACACCGGATTGGCCGGTACAGGCCTTTAAATATTTGAGCTGATGGGTGAAGAATATGGGATTCAGCCATCAGCAGAGCACTATGCTTGTGTGGTTGACATGTTAGGAGAGTTGGACGGTTGGATGAAGCTCATAATTTTTCTAAACACTTGGGTGTTGAGGGTAATGTCTTGGGAAGATGGGGATCACTCCTTGCAGCCTGCAGAGTGCATATAAATTTTGAATTGGGGTAAATTGTTTCCAGTAAGCTGCTTGAATTAGAGGGGAGTGATGGAATTTATGGTTATCATATTCTGCTTTCAAATATATATGCAGAGGTAGGAAACTGGCAGTCTGTCAATAACGTCAGAAGAGGAATGCTCAAAATGAGATTGTCAAAGGAGGTTGGGTGTAGTTGGATTGATACTTCTGGATATCCACACTGTTTTGTATCTAAAGATAAGAAGCTTCCTCAGTACTGCATGATATATGATATGTTGGGATATTTAACCATCAATATGTAGGATGCTGGCTATAAGCCTAAACTTGAACTAATAGAAGAGTGGATCTATGGGCTAGAAGAATAAAAAACTATTAGTTCTCCCACTATGTTGTTGTTCTCGGACTATGTAGCTTTGTATTCATGATATTTTTGGACAGGATTTTGCTAGAGTTAATATGATCGTAGTTTATCAATGACCAGCTGCCTTTGAAATTCGAGGTAATTAAGTTGTGTTTTAGCTTTTTTTAGTTTAGTTTTTTCTTCTGAATTATGCTTTTTTACTTTGTAAAGATACTCAGAAGTAGGATATTCAGTTAGTGAAATATATGTATAATTCTTTATTAC
>NW_006239056.1:851676-881147 GCF_000226075.1 Solanum tuberosum
TCAAGAATATCCATTTTACCTTTTTGGTGGGAAACGAGGAGTCCCAGATCGCAAAAGAAGGGTCTTATCCAAAATGACAACTTCTATCAAGCTGTCTGATTGACTGAAGCACATGTAAATTAGGTGACCAGTTCTTTCCTTTGAATAACTTATACTTGTCCTGCAGGTCGACTTTTAAACTGTTGTATTAAGGATTTTCTTTGATATAGTGTTTGCAAGTTCATGCGTGTTTTTATATTGGAGCCAAATGGCATTAATAACACTTGTTAAGGTTGGTCCAGATAACTATTAATATGTCTGCTAAGGTTGGTTCAATCAGTGGGATATTATAGTTCATCTTTCAATAGCATGATTTCACTATATAGACCCTTTTGTTGTGTATTTTTCATCTTGGCTTATCAAACCTCTAAGAAGTACTTAGGAAATCATTAAGAACCCCTAATAGTTTAGCAACCTCCTCAATTTCACAATCATTCAATGCGCTCCTAAAAAGTAGATTCCAACCGTGTTGACTCCAGGCTTGTTCCACAGTGTCATTGTTCTGCATACTCAATGTATATAGAAGAGGGAATAGGTTTCTAAAACTGTCTTCTTCTATCTATCTTTCATTCAAGAACTCTGTCTTCCGTCCATCCCCAACACCTAATACATATGTTGTTTTTGAAATGTGGCCATAGTCTTCTAATGGTCTTCCAAACACTGCATCCAAATGTGCCCATCACCTCTTCAGTTGTCCATTGGTTAAATAAACCATACTTTCCTGATATAAATCTCTTCTATAAGGCTCTATATTCTATACAGAATGTCCATAGCCACTTTTGGAGTAAACTACTGTTTTAGAGACTTAGGTCCTTCAACCCTAGCCTCCTTGGTTTTTGCTAAGTGTGAGAGTATCCCACTTCACCAAGTTGTAGCCTTCCCTTTCCTTATTGCCTTGCCAAAGAAAAGATATCCTGAGCCTATTTATTTTCTTCTCAATGTTCTTGGGGACTGGAAATAAACTCATCATATAAGTAGGTGATTCATCTAATACTGTCTTGATGAGGGTCACCCTACCACCTATGGACAAATACTAGCTTCTTCACCGGGCTTATTTTCTCCCACATCTCTCCAACACCACATTGCACACTTCCAGCTCTTTGTTCTTAGCACCCAAAGGTAGTTCCAGATATTTTGTTGGTTGTGCATCTACCTAGCAACTCAATGTCTCAACTAGCCCAAGAAAATTGTCAACTTGCTTGATATGGAGGAGATGACTCTTCAGCCAATTGACATGGAGGCTTGAAATGCTCTGCTAAATAGTGAGTATTGCCCTTATGTGTCTAATTTGTTCCTCCTTTGCCTCATAGAATATAAGAGCATCATCAACATAGAATAAATGTGTTATCTGCAGCTCCTTCCCTCTCCCAGAAAGTGCACTAAATCCTCTCCAACCCATTACTCTTTGCCTTCCGGAACATGTGATTCAACCCCTTCATGGCTATTAAGAATAGGAATAGGGACATAGGATCTCCCTGTCTAAGACCTCTCTGAGATTGGAAGAATCCTTCAGTGTTTCCATTTATGAGGAGGGAAAACTTCACACTTGAAATGCAGTTATTGATCCAGCCAATCCACTTGCTACCAAATCCCATGTCCTTTAGTTTTTTTAGAAGGAAATTCCAATTAACATGTTCATAGGTTTTCTCAATGTCTAGCTTGCATAGAATCCTAGGTTTTTTCTGCCTTACCTTGGAGTTGACCATTTCATTAGCCAACAATGCTGCATCCATTATTTGCCTACATCTTAAAAAAGACATTTGGTGTTCATCAACCAATTTCACTATCACTGTCTTCATTCTCTCAGATAGCAACTTGGAGTTGATTTTATTGACTACTCCTATCAAACTGATAGGTCTAAAGTCTTTTAGCTCAATTGCATCAGGTTTCTTTGGGATTGAAGGGATCAATATAGCATTAAATGATTTCTCAAACGCACTCCTTTGATGGAAATTTTTTGTGCTCAACATTCAGTTCTCTTTCAAAATATCCCAACATTTCTTAAAGAAATCCATAGTGAAGTCATCAGGGTCTGGTGCTTTGTCCCCGTCATACTGGTTGATGATCAATAACACTTCCTCTTCTGTAAATGGTCTTTGTAACCATTCATTTTCTTCTATAGACTGTTGGACATCCTACAAAATGAAAAGAGGGTCTCTAGGATTCAAGTTCCGAGTAGAGTCTGGCATTTAATTCATATGACATGGCTATAAAATAGGTTGCTTTAGTGGTTCCAAATCCCACAATGTTATGTGTTGAGCCATCAACTACCATTACTTGAGAGGGTTCTTTGTGTGATCGAAAGGTAGAAAATATATTAGGATTACGTGTCATGTAATTACTAGTACCTGTATCAATCACCCAGTTGTTCAAAGAGGAGATCGCATATGCTTTTCTTGAATCAACAAGGGTAGTAACTGAAGTGAATTCTTTAAGGGATTCTTGATACTAAGAGGACTCGCAAACTCATTCGCCGAAACCAAAATTGTCTTACCCTAATAATTTATATTTATTTGAGTTATAGTTTCAACTCAAAATATTAATATAGGAGAAGCTAACAAACACAAACAATACCAACATATACAATCCAGTACTGAAAAGGCAATTTGTTAATATCAAGACATGCAAAATTTTATGGCAAAATTTTATGGGATTAAGTCCATATAAAATTTGAACGAATTTATAAATTCAAGACATATTGACCTAAGTGAACATTTTGGGTTAATACAGCCAAATTAATTATTTAAGTCAAGATTGCATGACTTAAGTCAAACCCAACTACATTGGGCTAGGTTGGGCTTCTACAAAATGGTCCACCCACATGTTTTAAGACCAAGGGTCCATTAGGATTACTTGGAGACTACCGTAAAACCTTTCATTCATGCCTATATAAAATAAAAAGGCTACATATTCTCTTTGGAGGCATCTTGAAAATTCTATAACATCTTGGCAGATTCTAAGATGGGATTGGACAAAGACAAGAGAGTGCTCAACTGGAACAACGGCCAACAAAGACCAATTACTTAGATAACGATTCTTCCCCTTCTCCTTTAAGGCTTTAAGGCGAACTGTATGGATGTAGGAAAGAAAGACGTCCTCACCTTCTCTAGTGTTAGTGAGAGCAATTTGAGTATCCTTCATGCACCTCCTTTCGTAGATAGAATCTTAATGAGTGGAAACAAGCAACCTTACTAAGAAAGGTGCTTTTTGAGTAAGGCCCACTTTCAAGCCAACCCTTGGTATAGGTTGGGAACTTGAGCGCATGATTGGTCCATTGAAGATTGTACAAGCCCAACGCAGGCATGCATACACTTATATCATGATCATGTCAATGCCATCAACAAGCCAAATATCATTTATTTGTTCTATTAAGTACTTCTTTCACGTCATTAGCTTTAAAAAATTGTCTCCCTTTACTGGTTCACCTCGATGAAAAACTTAAGAATTGCCTAGCTTCAGAAGGTCATCAATAATATTTGATTCCAAGAAATTAGCAACCAATTCACCCAAAAAAATAATTGTAGTCGATAGTCAAATACCAGATTTATTTGACATCAAGAACAAGCATCCACAAAAAACTATTAATTCAATATTGAGCAAAACTCCGCAAATCACGACAACACCAAACTGAAACAAGATCTAAATCTCTGAAGGAGAGACTAGCATACTAGAACATTAATTGTCCCGAACAACATGTTTTCGCCCTAGTCTATTTCCATTATTATGTATTGCCAGCTTGGAAAGGGATCTTCACGTGATATTCAATTAGAGGAAATACGTGTAAGCACCGTTTGTCTTAGCAACAAGTTACTCAAAAATATCTCTAGAACTAAAGTTTTTATGAAGACCAAATACACCTATGAGATATATGAAGATGTACTCTATCCACCTAAAAATATAATAAGATATGAGATGTTTAGAAGCACACCAACGTGGTGATTGAGAAATAAGAAATTTTGAAATTCCATTTTAGTAAAAATGTAAGTAGTGCAATCAAATACAAGAAATGATATAAACATCAATTCAGATTATTAATGTCGTCTTCAAGAACTGTACTGGACACTGACCTGTGTTCCTGTTCTGTCCAAGAAGCCCCTTTTCGCCATTCTACATCTACAAAAAATGATATAAACATCAATTCAAAGTATTAACTCTGGTTTTGCATTTCAGGATAATTAGATAATGTACATATCCAGACTCGATGATATTGGTATCTTCAATTAATACATTACAATGATCCTTAATAACATCCGTCAATTTCCCAAGAAGTGCTTTTGCCACTTCCTCCAATAGATTGTTGTTATCCTTGTTGATCGCAAAAGTATTCTCAAAGATTTTATTCTCCTCCTTAGTCCAGAAGGAGTTATTGCATGTTCGATCAGTGTTCATTTTCTTTTAGATCTACAAGGTTAGCTCAAACATGAAAAAGGTAAGCTCTTCAAGAGGATTCAAAAAACGGATAAGTGTCAATATATAACCAAAATTTATCATAACTATCGGGCATCTAAAATAAGATTTTTTGTAACCCCTGACACTTAGAAATCAGAAACAATCTCAACAACACACAATCTTCTAAATCAGTTATGGATACTAAGAGAGACTATTTCTGACACACACTTGGCTCAAGTTACTTTTCTTAGTATCCATAACTGATTTAAAAGAATGTGTGTTGCCGCGATTGTTTTTGATTACTAAGTGATAGAGGTTACAAAAAATCTTATTTTAGATGCCCGATATTTATGGTAGTTTTTGGTTATATATTGACACTCCTCCGTTTTCTTAATCCTCTTGAAGAGCTTTATCTTTTTCATGTTAAAGCTTTCGTTGTTGATCTAAAAGAAAATGAACACCGATCGGACATGCAATAACTCCTTCTAGACTAAGGAGGAGGATAAAATCTTTGAGAATACTCTTGCGATCAACGAAGATAACAACAATCTATTGGAGGAAATGGCAAAAGCACTTCTTGGGAAATTGACGGATGATATTAAGGATCACTATAATATCTTAATTGAAGATACCAATGCCATCGAGTCTGGATATGTCCCATTACCTAATTATTCTGAAATGCAAAACCAGAATTCAAAAGCATATGTAGAATGGTGAAATGGGGCTTCTTGGACCAAATAGGAACACATGTCAGTTTGCAGTACAGTTCTTGAGGACGACATTAATAATCTGAATTGATGTTCATATCATTTCTTGTATTTGATTAGACGTCTTACATTTTTACTAAAACGGAATTTCAAAATTTCTTATTTTTCAATGACCACGTTGGTGTGCTTCTAAACATCTCATATATTATTATATTTCTAGGTGGATAAAGTACATCTTCATATATTTCATAGGTGTATTTGGTCTTAACTGCATCACCAATATAATACAAAGTATTAATTCCAACTTCTGAGTTCCACAATATTTTCAGATTAAATATGTAGGTTTTTACTTTTTAAAATTGTCAATGGTTAGGCTTGCTTTCATGAGAAGTGGATGAGTATTTGTAAGATAATAATTTTGAAGTGGATGAGTATTTGTAAGACCAAACCATTGTCTCACAGGCTCCATCTTTGAGTTTAACCCATCTCCCAAATTAATCTTCCCTACTCCTCACCGACCAACAATGCACTTTCACAGAGCCAAAACCCAGAACAATTCGCTTTCGTTTAACCCCATCTCGCCCGCCAACTGTTCGATACAATTCCTCAACCAACAATTGTCCTTTTGGAACACAATTATCATTGGGTTTATCTGTAATAACATGCCCCATGAAGCAATTTCATTCTATTTCGATTGAAACATGTGGGTTCATCCGTATGTGATCAGTATACTTATTCCTCTGTTATCAAGGCTTGCGCGGAGACCAAACGGATTCTTGTAGGTAATGCTGTGCATTGCCACATTCTGAGTTCTGGGATTCGTCCTAGTAGGATTGTTAGTAATTCTTTGTTGAATATGTACTCTGCTACTTGTCTTACATTGGATAATGGTTCTGATTGTGATTTTGTTGAAAGGGTGTTTAGAACTATGCGTAAAAGAATGTTGTTGGGTGGAATACTATTTTTTCTTGGTATATGAAAAGGAAGAGGTTTTCGGAAGCAGTGAGGTGCTTTGTTATGATGATGAGATTAGGCATTAAGCCAACTGTTGTTAATTTTACTAATGTTTTTCCTGCTGTATCAGAAACAGGGGATGTTAGAGTTACTGATTTTCTTAATGGATTGCTTGTGAAATTGGGTAATGCATATGTAAATGACCTGTTTGTTGTTAGTGCTGCTATTGTTATGTAAGCTGAGCTTGGCTGTGTTGATTTGGCGACCAGAATATTTGAGAATACTTGTGAAACAAATACAGAGATCTGGAACTCATGATTAGCGGGTACATTCAGAACAATTTTCCTTTTAAAGCAGTTGATCTCTTTCTTGAAGCTGTAGAAGCAGAGGATGCTGTTACTACTGATGATGTGACATTTGTATCTGCTCTTATGGCAACTTCACAGTTGCAGCATTTTGAGTTTGCCCAACAGCTACATGCATGTCTGATAATGAAATGCAGGGATTCACAGGTTATTTCGTTTAATGCTATGATAGCCACATATTCTAGGTGTAACCATATTGGCAATTCACTTTAAGTTTTTAATGGAATGAAGGAAAGATATATTGTGTCATGGAACACCGTGGTGTCTGCTTGGTACAGAACGAACTGGATAACGAGGCTTTGATGCTTGTATATGAGATGAAAAAGCTATGGGGTTGCAATTGATGATATAACAATTACCATCCTGCTTTCTGCGGCATCAAATCTTAGGGACAGGGAAATTGGTAAACAGACCCATGCTTATCTTCTGAGGCACAATTTTCAATTTGAAGGGATGGAGAGTTACCTGATAGTCATGTATGCCAAATCTAATATGATTAGAGAAGAACGAGCAATATTCCAGTTGAACTTCACATATGATAAAGATCAAGCCACGTGGAATGCTGTGATTGCTGGAAACACTCAGAATGGATTAATTGAACAATCCTTTGTTGTCTTCAAGGAGATGCTTGAGCAGAATGTGAAGCCAAATGCTGTGACCTTAGCAACAATCCTCCCATCATGCAGCCAGTCAGGAAGTATAGCAATAGGCAAGCAGCTACATTATTTTGCAATTCGCTAATTGTTTGAGGACAATGTTTATGTTGTTTCTGCTTTGGTAGACATGTATTCAAAATCAGGAATCATTGATTATGCTGAAAGTGTTTTCTAAAATCTCCTGAGAAGAACTCTGTGACATATACAAATATGAGTTTGGGATATGGCCTTCATGGGATGCGTAGGAAAGCTCTAAAACTGTTCTACTCTTTGCGGCAGAATGGTTTAGAACCAGATGCTGTTACCTTTGTGGCAGTCCTGTCTACTTGCAGCTACACCGGATTGGTTGATTAAGGCCTTCAAATATTTGAGCTGATGGGTGAAGAATAAGGGATTCAGCCGTCAGCAGAGCACTATGCTTGTGTGGTTGACATGTTAGGAAGAGTTGGACGGTTGGATGAAGCTCATAATTTTGCTAAACAGTTGGGTGTTGAGGGTAATAACTTGGGAATATGGGGATCACTCCTTGCAGCCTGCAGAGTGCATAGAAATTTTGAATTGGGGAAAATTGTTTCCAGTTAGCTGCTTGAATTCGAGGGGAATGATGGAATTTCTGGTTATCATGTTCTGCTTTCAAATATATATATGCAGAGGAAGGAAACTGGCAGTCTGTAGATAACGTCAGAAGAGGAATGCGCAAAATGGGATTGTCAAAGGAGGTTGGGTGTAGTTGGATTGATACTTCTGGATATCCACACTGTTTTGTATCTAAAGATAAGAAGCTTCCTCAGTACTGCATGATATATGATATGTTGGGATATTTAACCATCAATATGTAGGATGCTGGCTATAAACCTAAACTTGAACTAATAGAAGAGTGGATCTATGGGCTAGAAGAATGAAAAGCTATTAGTTCTCCCACAATGTTGTTGTTCTCCGACTATGTACCTTTGTATTCATGACATTTTTGGACAGGATTTTGCTAGAGTTAATATGATCGTAGTTTATCAGTGACCAGCTGCCTTTGAAATTCGAGGTAATTAAGTTGTGTTTTAGCTTTTTTTAGTTTAGTTTTTTCTTCTGAATTATGCTTTTTTAGTTTGTAAAGATACTCGGAAGTAGGATATTCAGTTAGTGAAATGTATGCATATTTCTTTATTAATACAGAGCAATCAAGAATATCCATTTTACCTTTTTGGTGGGAAAGGAGGAGTCCCAGGTAGCAAAAGAATGGTCTTATCCAAGGCGACAACTTCTATCATGCTGTCAGATTGAGTGAAGCACATTTAAATTAGGTGACCAGTTCTTTCCTTTGAATGACTTATACTTGTTCTGCAGGTTGACTTTTAAACTATTGTATTAAGGATATTTGATATAGTGTTTGCAAGTTCATGAGTGTTCTTATATTGGAGCCAAATGGCATTAATAACACTTGTTAAGGTTGGTCCGGATAACTATTAATATGTCTGCTAAGGTTGGTTCAGCTAATCATAGTATGTGAATATCAATGGAACTGGCATAAGTGGAGTTTTTCATTTCTGAAAATGGTTCTGAAGCTACAACAAATCATATAGATAAGATAATCTCTGAAATTTTCCTTATTAGGCTGTCGGCTTATATTATTGGACATTGACAAACAAAACTTTCTATAAATTAGGTCTAGTTCTAGTGATTAGTAGGAGGTTTTATTGAGTAAATATGTATATATACTTTTGCCAACCAATTAAGATTCGAGTCCATATTATCTTTGCTTGGTTTATTAGGTTCCACATGCTTGCTTTCAAGCTGCTTGTGTCAATTTAATGTGAATTATTGCCCTTCAGTTTTCACAAGGGACAAAGGGCGTAACGGCATCTTATTTTGGAGTTTTTGTCTTTTTGGATAAGGTAAATAATTTTACTAAGAGTTAATGGTCAAAAACACATCCAAACTATCACTTTTTGCGAGTTTCATACCTCAACTATCATTGTTCGCTTTACCTACCTAAACTATCACCCTTGTTGTATTATAACTCACCTTGGTGTTGGGTGGTTCATTTGTGAACATGTAGGGTATAGAATGGTTGTTTATTATCTTAAGATAATATGCTTAAGTGAGTGAGAAACTGATAAAGTCATATGGTACATTAATTCCGCTTGATCCTAACATTCGTAATTTCTAAATATCTCTCGATTATCAAAAGGGGTTCCATCATCTTTCATAAGATGCACATTGTGAACTAGTAGTGTACTACAGGGTTTGGCATCCAATTTTCCAGTTTCTACAAGTAGGTCAAGAATGTACTTTCTGTGTGATAGAAAAATTTCCTTCTTTCTTCTATTCACTTCTACTTCCAAAAAGTATTTCAACTCGCCTATGTCCTTCGTATGAAACCTAGTAGTGCCAGTTGCAGATAATCGATAGAAAACAAAGTGATCACTATGCTCATTTTCAGCCCACACACCTAAACTACCTCACTAGACTTGCCAAACCAATCTCAGGGACTCTGGTTTAAGCCATACAAGGACTTTTGAAATTTTATTTTAGTAAAAATGTAAGTCGTGCAATCAAATACAAGAAATGATATAAACATCAATTCAAATTATTAATGTCGTCCTCAAGAACTGTATTGGACACTGACATGTGTTCCTGTTCTGTCCAAGAAGCCCCTTTTCGCCATTCTACATCTACAAGAAATGATATAAATATCAATTCAGATTATTAATTTTGGTTTTGCATCTTAGGATAATTAGGCAATGCGACATATTCAGACTCGATAACATTGATATCTTCAATTAATACATTACAGTGATCATTAATATCATCAGTCGATTTCCCAAGAAGTGCTTTTGCCATTTCCTCCAATAGATTGTTGTTATCCTTGTTGATCGCAAGAGTACTCTCAAAGATTTTATCCTCCTCCTTAGTCTAGAAGGAGTTATTGCATGTCCGATCATTGTTCATTTTCTTTTAGATCTACAAGGAAAGCTCAAACATGAAAAAAGGTAAGCTCTTGAAGAGGATTCAGAAATCGGATGAGTGTCAATATATGACCAAAAACTACTATAAATATCGGGCATCTAAAATAAGATTTTTTGTAACCCCTAACACTTGGTAATCAGAAACAATCACAGCAAGGCACATTCTATTAAATCAGTTATGGATACTAAGAAAAGTAATGAGTGACTAGTAAAAGAAACAAACATGAAGATACATGTGGTATACTACCACAGAAGTCCCCAGAGATGCGAAATATATTATGAAAGCATTTGCATTCTTTACCTTTTCTATCGGACGAAAGGTTTTATAATAAGAAAGAAGAGTCCAAAGAAGAAAACTATTTGTCTCAAGATAAGAAAAAAAATATATCATTGAGTATATATTTTTGTTTTTGTTAGTGATGCAAAAAAAAGATTTATGGCCTTGTACCACATAACGGGAAAGAAATCATGTCAATCCAACATATGCTATCAAAAAAAGGGAAAACCCAGATTCCCTTGTAACACAATCTAACCACTAATAACTAGGGAATGTGCTAAGACAAAATATATCCTGGGCAAGAAATCAAAAGAAAAGCTATACAAATTCTTGTTTTTCCTTTTTGAGAAACTCAAATCTCTACACATTAATTTTCAGCAATGGAAACCATATTAAAGAAGAGTCCCTAGAAAGTGGTGACACAATTTCTCTCTCCTGAGATAGAAACAAGATGAATCTCACGATAATTCAAGTAGGTCAGTATCACTTTGCATCTCTTCAGAATCTACACCAAAAACAATATATAAATCAACCATTTGTGATTGAGTGCACATTCTCTTTTGTCGTCATTATCTTTATACATCATGAAATAGCAAATTATTGATCATTTGAATGGAAGATTTACAGAACCAACAAGCAATAACATACGAAGTGTAATCCCATAAGTGAGTCTGGGAGGGTAGTGTGTACCTAGACCTTACCCCTACCTTGAGAGGTAGAGAGGCTATTTTCGATACACATTTGACTCAACGAAAAACATATAGAGTGGATTCGATAAAGGGAAGGTTTACAAAACCAACAACAACATCATATTCAGTGAAATCTCACAAGTGAGGTATGGGAAGGGTAGAGTGCCTATAAACCTTACCCTACCTTGGGAAGTAGAGAGGTCATTTCTGGCTGATCCTTAACTCAAGGAAAAACATATCAAAGCAAATCGAAAAAGGAAAGCTTTATAGAACCATGACATAAAATCTTAAAGGGAAAGATATGAACGATCTTACTTTTTCCCTTCAAAGAACTAATCATATCTCTAAAAATTAACTTTCCTAAATACAAAGCATGTTAAAGAAGAGTACCAAAAAACGTCAGCACAACTAGCAGAACCTGATGATCACAAAGCACAATCAAAACAAACTTCTGAGTGAATCAATCTACAGTTATAAGTTTTATCACCTATGAAAACAAGCATTCAACCAAAAAGGAATCAGACACATATATGTACTTATAACTGAGATAGATTCGTCTTTGGTTGAATGCTTGTTTTCATAGGTGATACAACTTATAACGGTAGATTGATTCACTCAGAAGTTTGTTTTGAATGTGCTTTGTGATCATCAGGTTCTGCTAGTTCTGCTAACGTTTTTTGGTACTTTTCTTTAACATGCTTTGTGTTTAGGAAAGTTAATTTTTAGAGTTATGATTAATTCTTTGAAGGGAAAAAACAAGATCTTTCATGTCTTTCCTTTAAGATTTTTTGTAAAGCTTTCCTTTTTCGATATGTTTTTCCTTGAGTTGAGGGTCAGTTAGAAATGAACTCTCTGCCTCCCAAGGTGCGGTAAAGGTCTATAAACACTCTACCCTCCCCATACCTCACTTGTGGGATTTCACTGGACATGATGTTGTTGTTGGTTTTGTAAATCTTCCCTTTCTCGATCCACTTTATATGTTTTCCTTGATCCAAGTGTGAATTGAAAATAGCATTTCTACCTCTCAAGGTAGGGGTAAGGTCTACGTACACTCTACCGTCCCCAGACTCACTTGTGGGATTACACTTGGTATGTTGTTGGTTCTGTAAAACTTCCATTCAAATGATTAATAATTTGTTATTTCATGATGTATAAAGATAATGACGACACAAGAGAATGTGCAGTCAACCACAAATGGTTGATTTATATATTGTTTTTGCTGTAGATTCTGAAGATATGCAAAGTGATACTGACCTACTTGAATATCATGAGATTCATCTTGTTTTTATCTCTGGAGAGAAAAATTGTGTCAACATTTTCTAGGGACTCTTCTTTAACATGATTTCCATTGTTGAAAATTAATGTGTAGTAATTTGAGTGTTTCTCAAAAAGGAAAAGCAAGAATTTGTATAGCTTTCCTTTTGATTTCTTGTCCTGGATATATTTTGTCTTAACATTCCCTAGTTTTAAGTGGTTAGTTTGTGTTACAAGGGAATATAGGTTTTTTCTTTTGATAACATATGTTGGATTGACAGGATTTCTTTTCCATTATGTGCCATAGATTATTTTTTTTGCATCACTAACAAGAACAAAAATATATACTCAATGATATAATTTTTTCTTATCTTGAGATGAATAGTTTTCTTCTTTGTACTCTTTTTTTGAGATAAAATCATACACAAAATGGTGGGGTACGCCAGGCCAATGCAGTAGTGCAACGCAAGAGCCCAGGCAACAAACTACCTTAATGGACTCTTCCCCTTAAAAATTAAGTTAATATCGTGTGGACCAATGGCCCACATATCAGATATTAAACTGATAAGAACAGATACTACACTTGATCTTAGCCAAAAGGCCGAGAAAGGTATTCTTCTTTCTTATTATAAAACCTTCCGTCCGATAGAAAAGGTAAAGAATGCAAATGCTTTCATAATATGCTTCGTATCTCTGGGGACTTTTGTGGTAGTATACCACATGTTTGTTCCTTTTACTAGTCATTCATTACTTTTCTTAATATCCATAACTGATTTAAAAGAATGTGACTTGCCACGATTGTTTCTGATTACTAAGTGTCAGGGGTTACAAAAAATCTTATTTTATATGCCCGATATTTATAGTAGTTTTTTGTCATATATTAACACTCATCCATTTTCTGAATCCTCTTCAAGAGCTTACCTTTTCTTTTTTTTTTGATGACAAGGGAAACCCTCAGCTGCTACCCTTTGGGTGCGCACAGGGTAAAACCCCCACTCCTATGCAATAGCTCGCAAACCACATAGGAGATGTAACCCGCACTAGGCAAGCCCGGTGCGACGAGCTCGACCCAGAAGGCAAACCCCTTGCTTTCGCTGGCAAGGGGTTTCGAACTTGAGACCTCCAACATGGAAGTCCCAAACCACTGGGCCACCCCGAAGAGTCTTACCTTTTTCATGTTTGAGCTTCCCTTGTAGATTGGAAAATGAACACCGATCGGACATGCAATAGCTCCTTCTGGACTAAGGAAGAGGATAAAATCTTTGAGAATACTCTTGCGACCAACGAGGATAACAACAATCTATTGGAGGAAATGGCAAAAGCACTTCCTGGGAAATCACTATAATATCTTAATTGAAGATATCAATGTCATCGAGTCTGGATATGTCCCATTACCTAATTATCTTGAAATGCATAACCAGAATTCAAAAGCACATGTAGAATGGCTAAAAGGGGCATCTTGGACAGAACAAGAACACAGGTTCTGATTCCAGTACAGTTCTTGAGGACGACATTAATAATCTGAATTGATGTTTATATCATTTCTTGTAATTGATTGCACGACTTACATTTTTACTAAAACGGAATTTCAAAATTTCTTATTTCTCAATGACCACATTGGTGTGCTTCTAAATATCTCATATATTATTATATTTCTAGGTGATAGAGTACATCTTCATAGGTGTATTTGGTCTTAACTGCATTACCAATATAATACAAAATATTAATTCTGAGTTCCACAGTATTTTCCGATCAAATTTGTAGGCTTTTAATTGTCAATGGCTAGGCTTGCTTTCATGGGAAGTAGACTGACTCTTCTTCATATACATCAAACGATTCATGAAACTGTAACCACTCCACTTGTTGATTGCAGGTTAGGTCTCCTCAGATGAGGCTCTATATCTAAAATGTCAACTCAGCCTGGGGTATAACAACTGTGTGTGCCCGCTGAACTTAATTTCTTTGTCAAAATGAATGGAAACTTGAGACCAAGAGGCCGAGTTTGATAGAAATTTGTTCAACTTACAAAGCCATGCCAAATATAAATTGTGGCAAAGCAAATCTATTTTTGAGTGCTTCAGTTGTCTTGACTCTCTTGCAACTTTCAGTTCAAGAATCAGACATCCTGTATATTCTAGCGACACCAAATTTGGAGCATCAATCTTCCTTGTGCCACCCGAATCGTCCTTAATCTTCAAGACGTTTTGGAATTGAGATCTAGAAATAAGGTGCTCGAGATTCCATCACATGTCCACATGAGGTGATATGATATATCTAAAGATTTCAGATTCTAACATTCAATAACATCCAAATTGTCCGGTGAAGAACTAGAATAATATAAGTGTTCAAGATTGATGCTTTAACACCCTGGTTTCTTGTTGTACAAATAGAAACTGACTTGATCTTTTGAAGATTTAGCAGCTCAATCTTTTTCAACCTTCTGTAACAATGCTCAAGTGTGAGTTAGTGATTGACTTCCATCTCCAACTACTTTCTTAGAAGGCTTTACATTTGAGTGAGGAGCACTAAAAGTATTTTTGACCTCCATCACCTGACAAAAAAGTAACAGCATCGCAAAAAAGATCGCGTTGAAGTTGGTTATAAGTGAATTTCGTCATCTGAATAGCTAAATAATCATTTGGCAAAGGTAGTTCTTAAATGTTTACTTCTTTTTCCTTCTATCTTTGTATACATTCTTTGTTTCCGGGCAGGGGGTGAAGGACATAAGAGAAGATTTTCCTATAGGTAAGGAAGAGGTGAAAATGGAGCATTAGTCACTGAGCCCATGGACGAAGATAATGATATCAGTTCCATTTTTTATGTTGGGAAAGCACCAACTGCTCATAGAGGAATGTCTGGTTATATATGCAGCTGCAGGGGAGGCTCCTGCTTAGTCACATCCCTTTGCCCCCTCAGCTAAACTCCCGTTGACGATGAAGACTTTTTTTATCTGCATGACTTGTTCACAGATCAGACGTTCTGATTTGGTGGAGGAAAAGCTGTTCATGTTGATATTAG
Source organism: Solanum tuberosum (assembly GCF_000226075.1). Lineage (NCBI taxonomy): Eukaryota > Viridiplantae > Streptophyta > Magnoliopsida > Solanales > Solanaceae > Solanum > Solanum tuberosum. The sequence continues at coordinate 866,985 of NW_006239056.1, forward strand.
TTGCTCACAACCAGATAGGTTGTTAACGTTGATACTGCACTTAGGTTTTTGCAGACTTATTACATTATGTTAGACAGTATTGCTATTCTTTAACGTATGTTTATCAATTAAATGATCAAAATGGTCCTTAATGTATGGGGTTGAACTATTTTAGTCATTCATATATACCTCGTAATCATAGTAAAAGTGACCCTTTTCCTACAGCCACCACCCTTAATGTATCACTTTTTTTGTACATTAAGGACTACTTCGATTACATGGTATATATGGACTAAAAGGATTACTTTTCTGTACATTAAGGACTATTTCTGTTTGAACACCCCCTTCTGACATATTATGTGAACTCCTTGTCTTGTGAAAGTAATTGCCAATGTGGTTTTTAGTTGTTGCAGCAAATATATTTCTGGTAATTCACAGCAAAGTTCACATTGAAAACAAAACACTGAGAGAGTGTCCATGAACATCCCTTTGCCATCTGAAGCAAGTAAAAGGCGTATAGATACCACTAGTTCTATGAGTTCAACTGAACTTATTGTCTTCGACTCAACCTAAACAAAAGAAAGAAAATGCATGCATACGTATAATAAGATCACAGTCATTCTGAACTCATTAACTGGTTATTATTGTCTAACTTTGAAATATGCGCTTTGCTAGTTATCTCAAATCTTGTCATCAGTATCACCTTCAATTGGAGCTGCTACATTTATGTATAGCTTCTGGCCATTGATGCAACTACCATAATTGCCGGATTTGAAGAAATAATCTCCAGGTACCAACATGAATGCTATTGCTGGACTATCTTTGTGCTGCTTTGAAGGAGTGCTGGAATTGCATGCATAATAGTTGTATTTTCCAATCTCCAACAAATCCTCTGGCTTTTGGAATCTAAATTCTACAAATAAAATGGTACCAAAACATATTAATGCTTGTAAAATTAGATACAATATGTATATAGGTACACGAAAAATAACTTTCTAAAAGATAAATAAAGTTATGAACCATATTCAAAGGGAGTGAATTGACACCCCTTGCCAGAAAAACCAACACTTTTATTGATTTGATTTGGTTTATGAAGTTATAAAACCGACATAGCTGGTTTGATTTGGTAAATGAAAAAATCGAACTAAAGAACCATCTATATGTACACCCCTAAAATTAGTTAGTACCTTTATATCCTTTCAAACATAGCTAAAGAAAGACTTCAGGCCAAATTAGATATGAGGAAAGGATGAAATGACAAGAAGAGTGCTTGGTGAGGAGACAACACGAGGAGGAAATTCTCGCGACTAAGGAAGCACGTCCCTTAAAGGGAAAGCCAGAGAAGGAGCCTGCTGGACAGCCTCACCTTCTGCTCCCAAATTAGCATATCCAAATTATGAGAAAGCCTATAGACGCTGCAATTGCAGAATTTGCACCTTGCAAATGTCTATTTGTTCAAGTATGTAAATAAATTGCACACACGATTCAATTAATAATGGAAAATTGTATAAAATAGCAAATTATTAATTCAAAATAAATGTTATAACCATAGTTTCAATTAATTTTGATTTGTGGCAAACACTTTGCCATTCGCCTCTCTCCCTTTAATCTCGCTCGCCGCTCTCCCTCGCCTCTCTCACTTTATACAAACACAAATGTATAAATTGTGTTGGTGTTTGCAGTGGCGTACGCATGATTTTTTCTAAGCGGTGTCACAATTAAAGAGACAAAAATGGCTCAAGAAGAAAATCAATGAAAGTTTTGTTTTAGACCTCCAAAAATTTGAGGCCTCTTTTAATTAGATAATATTTTAAAATTTTAAATTAAACCATTCACATCTTCATATTATTAAATAAAGTTTGATTCATTATCTTGTTCTTCCAAGTCAGTTGTAGCTTGAGTCGTTAAAATTGGCTTTGAACATTTTTTATTTTTTTTAGAATAATACTCTCCATTAAAAATTTAGACTAATATGATGTGATCTGCCCAATAAATAATTGAGGATCAAATAATAGAGGATTGCGGACAATTTTAATCAATTTAATGAATTCTAAATTATTTCATTGTAACAAGTAGATGGTAAAAATTAAAATTAATTTTATGAACAAATAAAAATAAAAATTCAAGCACATAATAAAAAAAATAGAATAGCAAGAAAATACTAACCTGATGTGGAGATTCGAGATGTCGATTAACAATGATTGATGAACAAGAATGGAAAGAAAATTGAACAAACTCACACAAGTCAGAAATATACAAATACAAGGATTTAAGGAGTCAACACTATTTTTATTTAACTATAATCCTAATTGATAAAGGAGATTTTGAGTTTTATATTAATTCTAAAAATAAATAAAAAGTTGTTAGATTTTGAATGAATTAGAGTGGGTGTGTAGGTTTTTAATGAAGGGGCTATTGTTTTGAATTTTAAACAAAAAATTAATAATTTTAAGAAAAGAAAAAATTAAAACATGAATAAAACAAACAAAAAAATGAATAAAACAAACAAAAAACATGAATAAAAAAGAGAGAAAAAACAACCCCGGGGAATCGAACCCGTGATGTTTCGCACATTATGTTGTGCCTCTACCATCTGAGCTAGGCGCAACCTGTTACAAGGGGAGTCCTTTCAATTGTTTTAACCTTTAGTTGTTTTTTTGTTTGTTTTTTATATAGGTATATTCGGTAAAAAAATTCGACGAAGCCGTGTCACTTGACACACCTTAGATATGCCTAAATCCGCCTCTGGGTGTTTGTATAAAGCGAGAGAAAACTGTATATACAAATTTAAATACATGTCTCTTCGTCCTATACACTTATAATTATATAAATATAAATCTTCTCCTGCCCAGTTCGCGTTTGTCTTTCTTTCTTTCTCGCTTTATACAAAATACAATGCATAATTTGTGTTTGTATAAAACGAGAGAGATTTGATATACAAATATAATTGACGTTATTATATTTGCATTTATGAAAATATTTATCTCACAAAAATTAGCTATTAAGTAAATAATAAAAATTAAACTAATACAAACTTCAACTGACGTTATTACAAGTCATATGAACTTTTCTTTGTCTAAAATACTGAAATATTAAAAAATAGTTAATAAGTAAAACAAAAGGGTAATGTTTATATAATAATAACTATTCTGAAGCAAACTTCCTAACAATCTAAATCACACAAGTAACATTGATAAATAAAGTTATTCTTTTGTCTTAAGCATAAAAAAAATCGTGACAATTCTCTAAATTTTGAAAAAAGATATTCAGAAGCATATATCTACATCACAAGAGAAATTGTTAACAAAAATAAATGAATTTAGACTACATCATGTTAACTTCATCTATTGGAACATTACATACTAATGTATATATTAAGCAAAAAAATAATTATTATATCATCAAAATTATTTTCCTCAAGTACTCAAGGTTATGGAATATACCCTTTTAGGATAGAAGGACTTACTTCATCAGAATAATGATACTTCATATTCCGCTAAACTTCGAACTCATCCAATGACAATAAATCACACAAAAAAAATTATAATGCAAGAAGAAGAGTAGAAGATTAAAAAAAATTGTTCATCAGAATAGTGGTTGACTATATATTATCTCTATTTATAGTTAACAAAGGATAGTATGAACAAATATTTTTTGTATCTTATCTGAAAAGTCATGACATTTCCGAGAATTCACAACCCTTTGGAAAAGTCACAATTTATTGAAAAAGTCACAACTCTTTGGAAAAGCCACAACTCATCGAAAAATCACAACCCTTTGAAAAAAGTTACAACTTATCGGAAAAGTCACAACTCAACAAAAAAGTCACAACCTAAGTTAGGGATATTATAGTAATTCAACATTCAAGTTATGAGTTCATGTTTTTAAGGTAATATAGATATAAAAAAGATATAGATATAGATATAGATATAAATAGATATAGATTAATTAATTTATATAAAAAAAACAATTACTCCATCTGTTTCAAAAAGAATGACCAAATTTCCTTTTTAGTCTGTTTCAAAAAGAATAACCAAATTTCCTTTTTAGTCTGTTTCAAAAAGAATGATCCATTTCCTTTTTTTGTAACACTTTAACTTTCCACGTGATATGTTTAAAACCACAAAATTAAAGGACATTTTAGTACATTTAACATAACTTTGATTTAGAACCACTAGATTAAAAAGTCAAACTAGGTCATGAAGACTACTTGTTAGGTTAAAACTGAAAAAACAAATTGAAATATTGAAGAGAATGAGTATTTGTACGACAAAACCATTGTCTTCTTTCTCTTCCTTCAACTTTCTCACAGTCTCCATCTTTGAGCTTAACCCATCTCCCAAATTAATCTTCTCTACCCCTCACCGACCAAGAATGCACTCTTACAGACTCAAAATCCAGAACAATTGGCTTTTGTTTAAGCGAATCGTGAAGACAAGGCCAACCCCATCTCGCCCGCCAACTGTTCGTTACAATTCCTCAACCATCAACTGTCCTTTGGAACACAATAATAGTTGGGTTTATTTGTAATAACATGCCCCATGAAGCCATTTCATTCTATTCTCGATTGAAACATGTGGGTTCGTCCGTATGTGATCAGTATACTTATTCCTCTGTTCTCAAGGCTTGCACGGAGACCAAACGGATTCTTGTAGGTAAATCTGTGCATTGCCACATTCTGCGTTCTGGGATTCATACTAGTAGGATTTTTAGTAATTTTTTGTTGAATATATACTCTGCTACTTGTCTTACATCGGATAATGGTACTGATTGTGATTTAGTTTAAAGGGTGTTTAGAACTATGCGTAAAAGAAATGTTGTTGCATAGAATTCTATTTTTTCATGGTATGTGAGAAGGAAGAGGTTTATGGAATCAGTGAGGTGTTTTGTTAAGATGATGAGATTAGGCATTAAGCCAACTGTTGTTAGTTTTATACTTTTATTAATGTTTTTCCTGCTGTATCAGAAATAGGGGATGTTAGAGTTGCTGATGTTCTTTATGGATTGCTTGCGAAATTGGGTAATGCATGTGTAAATGACTTGTTTGTTGTTAGTGCTGCCATTGTTATGTATGCTGAGCTTGGTTGCGTTGATTTGGTGACCAGAATATTTGAGAATACTTGTGAAAGAAATACAGAGATCTGGAACTCTATGATTAGCGGGTACATTTAGAACAATTTTCCTTTAAAAGCTGTTGATCTCTTTCTTTAAGCTGTAGAAGCAGAGGATGCTGTTACTACTGATGATGTGACATTTGTATCCGCTCTTATGGCAACTTCACAATTGCAGCATTTGGAGTTTGCCCAATAGCTACATGCATGTCTGATAAAGAAATGCAGGGATTCACAGGTTATTTCGCTTAATGCTATGATAGCCACATATTCTAGGTGTAACCATGTTCTACTCTTTGCAGCAGAATGGTTTAGAACCAGATGCTGTTACCTTTGTAGCAGTCCTGTCTACTTTCAGCTACACCGGATTGGCTGATACAGGCCTTAAATATTTGAGCTGATGGGTGAAGAATACGGGATTCAGCCATCAGCAGAGCACTATGCTTGTGTGGTTGACATGTTAGGGAGAGTTGGACGGTTGGATGAAGCTCATAATTTTTCTTAACATTTGGGTGTTGAGGGTAATGTCTTGGGAAGATGGGGATCACTCCTTGCAGCCTGCAGAGTGCATATAAATTTTGAATTGGGGAAAATTGTTTCCAGTAAGCTGCTTGAATTAGAGGGGAGTGATGGAATTTATGGTTATCATATTCTGCTTTCAAATATATATGCAGAGGTAGGAAACTGGCAGTCTGTCGATAGCGTCAGAAGAGGAATGCGCAAAATGAGATTGTCACAGGAGGTTGGCTGTAGTTGGATTGATACTTCTGGATATCCACACTGTTTTGTATCTAAAGATAAGAAACATCCTCAGTACTGCATGATATATGATATGTTGGCATATTTAACCATCAATATGTAGGATGCTGGCTATAAGCCTAAACTTGAACTAATAGAAGAGTGGATCTATGGGCTAGAAGAATAAAAAGCTATTAGTTCTCCCACTATGTACCTTTGTATTCATGATATTTTGGACAGGATTTTGCTAGAGTTCATATGATTGTAGTTTATCAATGACCAGCTGCCTTTGAAATTCGAGGTAATTAAGTTGTGTTTTAGCTTTTTTTAGTTTAGTTTTTTCTTCTGAATTATGCTTTTTTACTTTGTAAAGATACTCAGAAGTAGGATATTCAGTTAGTGAAATGTATGTATATTTCTTTATTAATACAGATCAGTCAAGAATATCCATTTTACCTTTTTGGTGGGAAACGAGGAGTCCCAGATCGCAAAAGAAGGGTCTTATCCAAAATGACAACTTCTATCAAGCTGTCTGATTGACTGAAGCACATGTAAATTAGGTGACCAGTTCTTTCCTTTGAATAACTTATACTTGTCCTGCAGGTCGACTTTTAAACTGTTGTATTAAGGATTTTCTTTGATATAGTGTTTGCAAGTTCATGCGTGTTTTTATATTGGAGCCAAATGGCATTAATAACACTTGTTAAGGTTGGTCCAGATAACTATTAATATGTCTGCTAAGGTTGGTTCAATTCGTGGGATATTATAGTTCATCTTTCAATAGCATGATTTCACTATATAGACCCTTTTGTTGTGTATTTTTCATATTGGCTTATCAAACCTCTAAGAAGTACTTCAGAAATCATTAAGAACCCCTAATAGTTTGGCAACCTCCTCAATTTCCCAATCATTCAATGCGCTCCTAAAAAGTAGATTCCAACCGTGTTGACTCCAGGCTTGTTCCACAGTGTCATTGTTCTGCATACTCAATGTATATAGAAGAGGGAATAGGTTTCTCAAAGTGTCTTCCTCTATCTATCTTTCATTCAAGAACTCTGTCTTCCGTCGATCCCCAACACTAATACATATGTTGTTTTTGAAATGTGGCCATAGTCTTCTAATGGTCTTCCAAACACTGCATCCAAATGTGCCCATCACCTCTTCAGTTGTCCATTGGTTAAATAAACCATACTTTCCTGATATAAATCTCTTCTATAAGGCTCTATATTCTATACAGAATGTCCATAGCCACTTTTGGAGTAAACTACTGTTTTAGAGACTTAGGTCCTTCAACCCTAGCCTCCTTGGTTTTTGCTAAGTGTGAGAGTATCCCACTTCACCAAGTTGTAGCCTTCCCTTTCTTTGTTGCCTTGCCATAGAAAAGATCTCCTGAGCCTATTTATTTTCTTCTCAATGTTCTTGGGGACTGGAAATAAACTCGTCATATAAGAAGGTGATTCATCTAATATTGACTTGATGAGGGTCACCCTGCCACCTAGAGACAAATACTAGCTTCTTCACCGGGCTTATTTCGTCCCACATCTATCCAACACCACATTGAAGACTTCCAACTCTTTGTTCTTAGCACCCAAAGGTAGTTCCAAATATTTTGTTGGTTGTGCATCTACCTAGCAACTCAATGTCTCAACTAGCCCAAGAAAATTGTCAACTTGCTTGATAGGGAGGAAATGACTCTTCAGCCAATTGACATGGAGGCTTGAAATGCTCTACTAAATAGTGAGTATAGCTCTTATGTGTCTAATTTGTGCCTCCTTTACCTCATAGAATATAAGAGCATCATCAACATAGAATAAGTGTGTGATCTCCAGCTCCTTCCCTCTCCCAGCAAGTGCACTAAATCCTCTCCCACCCATTTAGTCTTTGACTTCCGGAACATGTGATTCAACCCCTTCATGGCTATTAAGAATAGGAATAGGGACATAGGATCTCCCTGTCTAAGACTTTTCTGAGATTGGAAGAATCCTTCAGTGTTTCCATTTATGAGGAGGGAAAACTTCACACTTGAAATGCAGTTATTGATCTAGTCAATCCACTTGCTACCAAATCCCATGTCCTTTAGTATTTTTAGAAGGAAATTCCAATTAACATGTTCATAGGTTTTCTCAGTGTCTAGCTTGCACAGAATCCTAGGTTTTTTCTGCCTTACCTTGGAGTTGACCATTTCATTAGCCAACAATGCTGCATCCATTATTTGCCTATATCTTAAAAAAGCCATTTGGTGTTCATCAACCAATTTCACTATCACTTTCTTTATTCTCTCAGTTAGCAACTTGGAGATGATTTTATAGACTACTCCTATCAAACTGATAGGTCTAAAGTCTTTTAGCTCAATTGAATCAGGTTTCTTTGGGATTGAAGCGATCAATGTAGCATTAAATGATTTCTCAAACGCACTCCTCTGATGGAAATTTTTTGTACTCAACATTCAGTTCTCTTTCAAAATATCCCAACATTTCTTAAAGAAAATCCATAGTGAAGTCATCAGGGTCTGGTGCTTTGTCCCCGTCATACTGGTTGATGATCAATAACACTTCCTCTTCTGTAAATGGTCTTTGTAACCATTCATTTTCTTCTATAGACTTTTGGACATCCTACAAAATGAAAAGAGGGTCTCCAGGATTCAAGTTCTGAGTAGAGTCTGGCATTTAATACATATGACATGGTAATAGAGGAGGTTGCTTTAATGGTTCCAAATCCCACAATGTTATGTGTTGAGCCATCAACTACCATTACTTGAGAGGGTTCTTTGTGGGATCGAAAGGTAGAAAATATATTAGGATTACGTGTCATGTAATTACTAGTACCTGTATCAATCACCCAGTTGTTCAAAGAGGAGATCGCATATGCTTTTCTTGAATCAACAAGGGTAGTAATTGAAATGAATTCTTTAAGGGATTCTTGATACTAAGAGGACTCGCAAACTCATTCGCCGAAACCAAAATTGTCTTACCCTCATAATTTATAGCCATATTTCCTCCTTTCTAATTGTTTGAGTTATAGTTTCAACTCAAAATATTATTATAGGAGAGGCTAACAAACACAAACAATACCAACATATACAATCCAGTATTGAAAAGGCAATTTGTTAATATCAAGACATGCAAAATTTTATGGGATTAAGTCCATACAAAATTTGAACGAAGTTGTACAGTTAAGACATATTGACCCAAGTGAACATTTTGGGTTAATACAACCGGATTAATTATTTTAGTCAAGATTGCGTGACTTAAGTCAAATCCAACTACATTGGGCTAGGTTGGGCTTCTACAAAATGGTCCACCCACATGTTTTAAGCCCAAGGGTCCATTAGGATTACTTGGAGACTACCGTAAAACCTTCCATTCATGCCTTTATAAAATAAAAAGGCTACATATTCTCTTTGGAGGCATCTTGAAAATTCTATAACATGTTGGAAGATTCTAAGATGGGATTGGACAAAGACAAGAGTGTGCTCAACTGGAACAACGACCAACAAAGACCAATTACTTAGATAACGATTCTTACCCTTCTGCTTTAAGGCTTTAAGGCGAACTGTATGGAGGTAGGAAAGAAAGACGTCTCACCTTCTCTAGTGTTAGTGAGAGCAATTTGAGTATCCTTCATGCACCTCCTTTTGTAGATAGAATCTTAATGAGTGGAAACAAGCAACCTTACTAAGAAAGGTTCTTGTTGAGTAAGGCCGACTTTCAAGCCAACCCTTGGTATAGGTTGTGCACTTGAGCGCATGATTGGTCCATTGAAGATTGTACAAGCCTAATGCAGGCATGCATACATCTTATATCATGATCATGCCAATGCCATCAACAAGCCAATTTCATTTATTTGTTCTATTAAGTACTTCTTTCACGTCATTAGCTTTAAAAAATTGTCTCCCTTTACTGGTTCACCTCGATGAAAAACTTAAGAATTGCCTAGCTTCAAAAGGTCATCAATAATATTTGATTCCAAGAAATGAGCAACCAATTCACCCAACAAAATAATTGTAGTCGATAGTCAAATACCACATTTATTTGACATCAAGAACAAGCATCCACAAAAAACTATTAATTCAATATTGAGCAAAATTCAGCAAATCGCGACAACACCAAACTGAAACCAGATCTAAATCACTGAAGGAGAGACTAGCATACTAGAACATTAATTGTCCCGAACAACATGTTTTAGCCCTAGTCTATTTCCATTATTATGTATTGCCATCTTGGAAGGGGCTCTTGACGTGATATTCAATTAGAGGAAATACGTGTAAGAACTGTTTGTCTTCTCAACAAGTTACTCAAAAATATCTCTCCAGAACTGAAGCTTTTATGAAGACCAAAGACACCTATGAGATATATGAAGATGTACTCTATCCACCTAAAAATATAATAAGATATGAGATGTGCACACCAACGTGGTTATTGAGAAATAAGAAATTTTGAAATTCCATTTTAGTAAAAATGTAAGTCGTTCAATCAAATACAAAAAATGACATAAACATCAATTTACATTATTAATGTCATCCTCAAGAACTGTACTGGACACTAACTTGTGTTCCTGTTCTGTCCAAGAAGCCCCTTTTCGCCATTCTACATCTACAAAAAATGATATAAACATCAATTCAAAGTATTAATTCTGGTTTTGCATTTCAGGATAATTAGATAATGTACATATCTAGACTCGATGACATTGATATCTTCAATTAATACATTACAATGATCCTTAATATCATCCGTCAATTTCCCAAGAAGTGCTTTTGCCATTTCCTTCAATAGATTGTTGTTATCCTTGTTGATCGCAAGAGTATTCTCAAAGATTTTATTCTCCTCCTTAGTCCAGAAGGAGTTATTGCACGTTCGATCATTGTTCATTTTCTTTTAGATCTACACGGAAAGCTCAAACATGAAAAAGGTAAGCTCTTCAAGAGGATTCATAAAATGGATGAATGTAAATATATGACCAAAATTTATCATAAATATCGGGCATCTAAAATAAGATTTTTTGTAACCCCTGACACTTAGAAATTAGAAACAATCGCAGCAACACACAATCTTCTAAATCAGTTATGGATACTAAGAGAGACTGTTTCTGAGACACTTGGCTCAAGTTACTTTTCTTAGTATCCATAACTGATTTAAAAGAATGTGTGTTGCTGCGATTGTTTTTGATTACTAAGTGATAGAGGTTACAAAAAATCTTATTTTAGATGCCCGATATTTATGGTAGTTTTGATCATATATTGACACTCCTCCGTTTTCTTAATCCTCTTGAAGAGCTTATCTTTTTCATGTTAAAGCTTTCGTTGTTGATCTAAAAAAAAATGAACACCGATCGGACATGCAATAACTCCTTCTAGACTAAGGAGGAGGATAAAATCTTTGAGAATACTCTTGCGACCAACGAGGGTAACAACAATCTATTGGAGAAAATGACCAAAGCACTTCTTGGGAAATCGGCGGATGATATTAAGGATCACTATAATATCTTAATTGAAGATACCAATGCCATCGAGTCTGGATATGTCCCCATTACCTAATTATCCTGAAATAGCAAAACCAGAATTCAAAAGCATATGTAGAATGGTGAAATGGGGGCTTCTTGGACCAAATAGGAACACATGTCAGTTTGCAGTACAGTTCTTGAGGACGACATAAATAATCTGAATTGATGATCATTTCTTGTATTTGATTGCACGTCGTATATTTTTACTAAAACGGAATTTCAAAATTTCTTATTTCTCAATGACCACGTTGGTGTGCTTCTAAACATCTCATATATTATTATATTTCTAGGTGGATAGAGTACATCTTCATAGGTGTATTTGGTCTTAACTGCATCACCAATATAATACAAAGTATTAATTCCAACTTCTGAGTTCCACAATATTTTCAGATTAAATATGTAGGTTTTTACTTTTTAAAATTGTCAATGGTTAGGCTTGCTTTCATGAGAAGTGGATGAGTATTTGTAAGACCAAATATTTATAAGATCATAATTTTGAAGTGGATGAGTATTTGTAACACCAAACCATTGTCTTCTTCAACTTTCTCACAGGCTCCATCTTTGAGCTTAACCCATCTCCCAAATTAATCTTCCCTACTCCTCACCGACCAACAATGCACTTTCACAGAGCCAAAACCCAGAACAATTCGCTTTCGTTTAACCCCATCTCGCCCGCCAACTGTTCGATACAATTCCTCAACCAACAATTGTCCTTTGGAACACAATTATCATTGGGTTTATCTGTAATAACATGCCCCATGAAGCAATTTCATTCTATTCTCGATTGAAACATGTGGGTTCATCCGTATGTGATCAGTATACTTATTCCTCTGTTATCAAGGCTTGCGTGGAGACCAAACGGATTCTTGTAGGTAATGCTGTGCATTTGCCACATTCTGAGTTCTGGGATTCGTCCTAGTAGGATTGTTAGTAATTCTTTGTTGAATATGTACTCTGCTACTTGTCTTACATTGGATAATGGTTCTGATTGTGATTGTGATTTTGTTGAAAGGGTGTTCAGAACTATGCGTAAAAGAAATGTTGTTGCATGGAATACTATTTTTTCATGGTATGTGAAAAGGAAGAGGTTTTCGGAAGCAGTGAGGTGTTTTGTTATGATGATGAGATTAGGCATTAAGCCAACTGTTGTTAGTTTTACTAATGTTTTTCCTGCTGTATCAGAAACAGGGGATGTTAGAGTTGCTGATTTTCTTTATGGATTTCTTGTGAAATTGGGTAATGCATATGTAAATGACCTGTTTGTTGTTAGTGCTGCCATTGTTATGTAAGCTGAGCTTGGCTGTGTTGATTTGGCGACCAGAATATTTGAGAATACTTGTGAAACAAATACAGAGATCTGGAACTCTATGATTAGCGGGTACATTCAGAACAATTTTCCTTTTAAAGCAGTTGATCTCTTTCTTGAAGCTGTAGAAGCAGAGGATGCTGTTTCTACTGATGATGTGACATTTGTATCTGCTCTTATGGCAGCTTCACAGTTGCAGCATTTGGAGTTTGCCCAACAGCTACATGCATGTCTGATAATGAAATGCAGGGTTTCACAGGTTATTTCGCTTAATGCTGTGAGCCACATATTCTAGGTGTAACCATATTGGCAATTCACTTTAAGTTTTTAATGGAATGAAGGAAAGATATATTGTGTCATGGAACACCGTGGTGTCTGCTTTGGTACAGAACGAACTGGATAACGAGGCTTTGATGCTTGTATATGAGATGAAAAAGCTATGGGTCGCAATTGATGATATAACAATTACCATCCTGCTTTCTGCGGCATCAAATATTAGGGACAGGGAAATTGGTAAACAGACCCATGCTTATCTTCTGAGGCACAATATTCAATTTGAAGGGATGGAGAGTTACCTGATAGTCATGTATGCCAAATCTAATATGATTAGAGAAGAACGAGCAATATTCCAGTCGAACTTCACATATGATAAAGATCAAGTCACGTGGAATGCTATGATTGCTGGAAACACTCAGAATGGATTAATTGAACAATCCTTTGTTGTCTTCAAGGAGATGCTTGAGCAGAATGTGAAGCCAAATGCTGTGACCTTAGCATCAATCCTCCCATCATGCAGCCAGTCAGGAAGTATAGCAATAGGCAAGCAGCTACATTGTTTTGCAATTCGCTAATTGTTTGAGAACAATGTTTATGTTATTTCTGCTTTGGTAGACATGTATTCAAAATCAGGAATCATTGATTATGCTGAAAGTGTTTTCTAAAATCTCTTGAGAAGAACTCTGTGACATATACAAATATGAGTTTGGGATATGGCCTTCATGGGATGCGTAGGAAGCTCTAAAACTGTTCTACTCTTTGCGGCAGAATGGTTTAGAACCAGATGCTGTTACCTTTGTAGCAGTCCTGTCTACTTGCAGCTACACCAGATTGGTTGATTCAGGCCTTCAATTATTTGAGCTGATGGGTGAAGAATAAGGGATTCAGCCGTCAGCAGAGCACTATGCTTGTGTGGTTGACATGTTAGGAGAGTTGGACGGTTGGATGAAGCTCATAATTTTGCTAAACAGTTGGGTGTTGAGGGTAATAACTTGGGAATATGGGGATCACTCCTTGCAGCCTGCAGAGTGCATAGAAATTTTGAATTGGGGAAAATTGTTTCCAGTATGCTGCTTGAATTAGAGGGGAGTGATGGAATTTCTGGTTATCATGTTCTGCTTTCAAATATATATATGCAGAGGAAGGAAACTGGCAGTCTGTAGATAACGTCAGAAGAGGAATGCGCAAAATGGAATTCTCAAAGGAGGTTGGGTGTAGTTGGATTGATACTTCTGGATATCCACACTGTTTTGT
>NW_006239056.1:881317-906749 GCF_000226075.1 Solanum tuberosum
CCTAAACTTGAACTAATAGAAGAGTGGATCTATGGGCTAGAAGAATAAAAAACTATTAGTTCTCCCACTATGTTGTTGTTCTCGGACTATGTAGCTTTGTATTCATGATATTTTTGGACAGGATTTTGCTAGAGTTAATATGATCGTAGTTTATCAATGACCAGCTGCCTTTGAAATTCGAGGTAATTAAGTTGTGTTTTAGCTTTTTTTAGTTTAGTTTTTTCTTCTGAATTATGCTTTTTTACTTTGTAAAGATACTCAGAAGTAGGATATTCAGTTAGTGAAATGTATGCATATTTCTTTATTAATACAGAGCAATCAAGAATATCCATTTTACCTTTTGGTGGGAAAGGAGGAGTCCCAGGTAGCAAAAGAATGGTCTTATCCAAGGCGACAACTTCTATCATGCTGTCAGATTGAGTGAAGCACATTTAAATTAGGTGACCAGTTCTTTCCTTTGAATAACTTATACTTGTTCTGCAGGTCGACTTTTAAACTATTGTATTAAGGATATTTGATTTAGTGTTTGCAAGTTCATGAGTGTTCTTATATTGGAGCCAAATGGCATTAATAACACTTGTTAAGGTTGGTCCGGATAACTATTAATATGTCTGCTAAGGTTGGTTCAGCTAATCATAGTATGTGACTATCAATGGAACTGGCATAAGTGTAGTTTTTCATTTCTGAAAATGGATCTGAAGCTACAACAAATCATATAGATAAGATAATCTCTGAAATTTTCCTTATTAGGCTGTCGGCTTAAATTATTGGACATTGACAAACAAAAACTTTCTATAAATTAGGTCTAGTTCTAGTGATTAGTAGGAAGTTTTATTGAGTAAATATGCAAGTTTCGAGTTCATATTATCTTTACTTGGCTTATTAGGTTCCACATGTTTGCTTACAAGCTGCTTGTGTCCATTTAATGTGAATTATTGCCCTTCAGTTTTCACAAGGGACAAAGGGCGTAACGGCATCTTATTTTGGAGTTTTTGTCTTTTTGGATAAGGTAAATAATTTTACTAAGAGTTAATGGTCAAAAACACATCCAAACTATCACTTTTTGCGAGTTTCATACCTCAACTATCATTGTTCGCTTTACCTACCTAAACTATCACCCTTGTTGTATTATAACTCACCTTGGTGTTGGGTGGTTCATTTGTGAACATGGAGGGTATAGAATGGTTGTTTATTATCTTAAGATAATATGCTTAAGTGAGTGAGAAACTGATAAAGTCATATGGTACATTAATTCCGCTTGATCCTAACATTCGTAATTTCTAAATATCTCTCGATTATCAAAAGGGGTTCCATCATCTTTCATAAGATGCACATTGTGAACTAGTAGTGTACTACAGGGTTTGGCATCCAATTTTCCAGTTTCTACAAGTAGGTCAAGAATGTACTTTCTGTGTGATAGAAAAATTTCCTTCTTTCTTCTATTCACTTCTACTTCCAAAAAGTATTTCAACTCGCCTATGTCCTTCGTATGAAACCTAGTAGGCAAGAAAGACTTAAAAGGGAAGAGATCCCCTCACAAAAAAAAGTCATGAGTGACTAGTAAAAGGATCAAACATGAAGGTACATGTGGTATACTACCACAAAAGTCCACAGAGATACGAAGCATATTATGAAAGCATTTGCATTCTTTACCTTTTCTATCGGACGGAAGGTTTTATAATTATAATAAGAAAGAAGACAACAAAGAAGAAAACTATTTGTCTCAAGATAAGAAAAAATTATATCATTGAGTATATATTTTTATTCTTGTTAGTGATGCAAAAAAAAGATCTATGGCCTTGTACCACATAACGGGAAAGAAATTCTATTAATCCAACATATGTTATCTAAAGAAAAGGAAAAACCCAGATTCCCTTGTAACACGATCTAACCACTTATAACTAGGGAATGTGCTAAGTCAAAATATATCCTGGACAAGAAATCAAAAGGAAGCTATAATGATGATTCGAGAAAGGGAAGATTTACAAAACCAACAACAACATCATATCCACTGAAATCCCACAAGTGAGGTATGGGGAGGGTAGAGTGTCTATAGACCTTACCATACCTTGGGAAGTAGAGAGGTCATTTCTGACTGACCCTCAACTCAAGGAAAAGCATATCAAAGCAGATCGAAAAAGGAAAGCAGAACCATGACAAAAAATCTCAAAGGGAAAGACATGAAAAATCTTACTTTTTCCCTTCAAATAACTAATCATATCTCTAAAAATTAACTTTCCTAAATACAAAGCATGTTAAAGAATAGTACCAAAAAACATCAGCACAACTAGCAGAACCTGATGATCACAAAGCACAATCAAAGCAAACTTCTGAGTGGATCAATCTACAGTTATAAATTGTATCACCTATGAAAACAAGCATTCAACCAAAAAGGAATCACACATATATATACTTACAACTGTAGATTGATTCATTTTTAGTTGAATGTTTGTTTTCATAGGTGATACAACTTATAACTGTAGATTGATTCACTCAGAAGATTGTTTTGACTGTGTTTTGTGATCATCAGATTTTGCTAGTTGTGCTAACGTTTTTGGGTACTCTTTTTTAACATGCTTTGTGTTTAGTAAAGTTAATTTTTAGAGTTATGATTAGTTTTTTGAAGGAAAAAAACAAGATCTTTCATGACTTTCCCTTTAAGATTTTTTGTCATGGTTATGTAAAACTTTCCTTTTTTGATGTGCTTTTCCTTGAGTTAAGGGTCAATTAGAAATGACCTCTCTGCCTCCCATGGTATGGTAAAGGTCTATAAACACTCTACCCTCCCCATACCTCACTTATGGGATTTCACTGGATATGATGTTGTTGGTTTTGTAATCTTCCCTTTCTCGATCCGCTTTATATGTTTTCCTTGAGCCAAGTGTGTCTCAGAAATAGCCTTTCTACCTCTCAAGGTAGGGATAAGGTCTACGTACACTCTACCGTCCCCAGACTCACCTGTGGGATTACACTTGGTATTTTGTTGTTTGTTGGTTTTGTAAATCTTCCATTCAAATGATCAATAATTTGCTATTTCATGATGTATAAAGGTAATGACGACACAAGAGAATGTACAGTCAATCACACATGGTTGATTTATATATTGTTTTTGGTGTAGATATGCAAAGTGATACTGACATACTTGAATATCATGAGATTCATTTTGTTTCTATCTCAGGAGAGAAACATTGTGTCAACATTTTCTAGGGACTCTTCTTTAACATGGTTTCCATTGTTGAAAATTAATGTGTAGAGATTTGAGTGTTTTTCAAAAAGGAAAAACAAGAATTTGTATAACTTTCCTTTTGATTTTTTTGTCCAAAATATATTGTCTTAGCACATTCCCTAGTTTTAAGTGGTTAGATTGTGTTACAAGGGAATGGAAACTTGAGACATGGAGGCCGAGTTTGATAAAAAATTGTTCAATTTACAAAGCCATGCCAAATCTAAATTGTGGCAAAGCAAATCTATTTTTGAGTGCTTCAGTTGTCTCGAGTCTCTTGCAACTTTCAGTTCAAGAATCAGACATCCTGTATATTCTAGCGACACCAAATTTGGAGCATCAATCTTCCTTGTGCCACCCGAATCGTCCTTAATCTTCAAGACGTTTTGGAATTGAGATCTAGAAATAAGGTGCTCGAGATTCCATCACATGTCCACATGAGGTGATATGATATATCTAAAGATTTCAGATTCTAACATTCAATAACATCCAAATTGTCCGGTGAAGAACTAGAATAATATAAGTGTTCAAGATTGATGCTTTAACACCCTGGTTTCTTGTTGTACAAATAGAAACTGACTTGATCTTTTGAAGATTTAGCAGCTCAATCTTTTTCAACCTTCTGTAACAATGCTCAAGTGTGAGTTAGTGATCGACTTCCATCTCCAACAACTTTCTTAGAAGGCTTTACATTTGAGTGAGGAGCACTAAAAGTATTTTTGACCTCCATCACCTGACAAAAAAGTACTACCATCGCAAGAAAAGATCGCGTTGAAGTGGTTATAAGCGAATTTCGTCATCTGAATAGCAGAATAATCATTTGGCAATGGTAGTTCTTAAATGTTCACATCTTTTCCCTTCTATCTTTGTATACATTCTTTGTTTCCGGGCAGGGGGTGAAGGACATAAGAGAAGATTTTCCTATAGGTAAGGAAGAGGTGAAAAAGGAGCATTAGTCACTGAGCCCATGGACGAAGATAATGATACCAGTTCCATTTTTTATGTTGGGAAAGCACCAACTGCTTATAGAGGAATGTCCGGTTATATATGCAGCTGCAGGGGCGGCTCCTGCTTAGTCACCTCCCTTTGCCCCCTCAGCTAATCTCCCGTTGACGATGAAGACATTTTTTATCTGCATGACTTGTTCACAAATCAGATGTTCTGATTTGATGGAGGAGAAGCTGTTAATGTTGATATTTGTTGCTCACAACCAGATAGGTTGTAAACATTGATACTGCACTTGGTTTTTTGTAGACTTATTACATAATGTTAGACAGTATTACTCTTCTTTAACATCTGTTTATCAATTAAATGGTCCTTAATGTATGGGGTTGGACTAATTTAGTCATTCATATACACCTCGTAATCGTAGAAAAAGTGACCCTTTTCCTACCACCACCACCCTTAATGTATCACTTATTCATACATTAAGGACTATTTCGATTACATGGTATATATGGACTAAAAGGATCACTTTTCTGTACATTAAGGACTATTTCTGTTTAAACACCCCCTTATAACATATTATGTGAACTCCCTGTCTTGTGAAAGTAATAGCCAATGTGATTTTTAGTTGTTGCAGCAAATATATTTCTGGTAATACACAGCAAAGTTCACATTGAAAACAAAACAGTGAGAGAGTGTCCATGAACATCCATTCGCCATCTGAAGCAAGTAAAAGGCGTATAGCTACCACTGGTTCTATGAGTTCAACTGAACTTATTGTCTTCAACTCAAACTATGTGTGCAAAAACAAAAGAAAGAAAATGCATGCATACATATAATAAGATCACAGTCATTCTGAACTCATTAACCGGTTATTATTGCCAAACTTTGAAATATGCACTTAGCTAGTTATCTCAAATTTTATCATCAGAATCATCTTCAATTGGAGCTGCTACATTTACATAAAGCTTCTGGCCATTGATGCAATTAGTATTGTTGCTGGATTTGAAATAATAATCTCCAGGTACCAACATGAATGCTATTGCTGGACTATCTTTGTACTGCCTTGAAGGAATGTTGGAATTGCATGCATAATAGTTGTATTTTCCAATCTCTAGCAAATCCTCTGGCTTTTGGAATCTAAACTCTACAAATAAAATGGTATACACATATATGAATACGTATATATGTACACGAAAAAGTAACTTTCTAAAAGACAAATAAAGTTATGAATCATGTCCAAAGTACACATTTAAGATGTTAGGGGTAGAGCTATCCTTGTCCAAAGAGAGTGAATTGACACCCCCTTCGCCACAAAATCAACACTTTTATTGATTTGATTTGGTTTATGAAGTTATAAAACCGATATAGATGGTTTGATTAGGTAAATGAAAAAAAAAAACGAATCGAAGAACCATCTATGTACTCCCCTAAAATTAGTTGGTACCTTTAATCCTTCCAAAAACGGCTAAAGAAAGACTTCAGGCCAAATTAGATATGAGGAAAGGTTGAAATGACAAGAAGAGTGCTTGGTGAGAAGACAACACCGGAGGAAGGAAATTCTAGCGAATAAGGAAGCACGATCAACTCCGAAAAAAAAGCTTACCTCACAGCCAGTGGTGGAGCCAGAATTTCGACTAACGAGTGTTAAAACATAAAGAAGTTAAAGCGCATAGAAGCCAAGGAGTGTCTATATGTATATATATATACATAAAAAAACATATATTTACCTAACTACACCGTGTAATTTCAGACGAAGGAGTGTCAGTCGACACCCCTCAAATATATGTGGCTCCGCCACCACTCGCCTTTGGCTCCCAAAATAGCATATCAAAATTATAAGAAAGCCTATAGACCCTACATTTGAACCTTCACAAATTTCTATTTGTTCAAGTATGTAAATAAATTGCAAATACGAAGAATTCAAATTTACCTAATTGATCTCCGGGTTTTAACTTGACAGTTGTAGCCCAATCTTCATAGTAAGTAGGGTAAGGAGCAGGACGCCAACCATAGCCTTCTCCAACAATATATCTCTCTGAATTTACTAAGTTCATCAAAACTCCAATAACAAAAAGTAGCAAAATTATAATAAACTGCATATTGTGGTATCTCTTATTTTATTTTTATTTACTAATCCTATTCAAAGCTATATAGTAAGTTAATTACAACAATTAGAGCAATTGAACTAAAATTGCCTTTTATAAATATTCTATCTACTAGTTCTAATTCAACACATTACGTTATTAAAATTTGTATTAAATATTGAATGTTACAACAAAATTAACTTTGCATTAATTATTCCACATCTCATTTCAACAATTGAAACAGAATCGTAAAGTGGTTTGAAGAAAATTTTGGAAAAACGTACTACTAGTTTATTTATTAAGAAAATAAATGAACAAGAATTCTATTATAATTAATCTTTGGCTTTAATTTCCTGCGGGATATGCGTGATGGTTCTACTTGGACCTTCTTTCTTATCGATGGTATTAGCATTATTCTCATAATTTCTTGTTCATCGGGTATCATATGTTTTTTTTGTGCTTTGAATATCATATTATTTTGTTGGCATACTATTCATTCTTATGTATATTTGTATGACTCTTTATTTCACATTATTTCATTGTTGTTAATGTCCTTGTGTTTGCATATCCTTTTTTTTTTCAAACGGTTTGTATATCTTTATTTAATTTTAAATCGAGGGTCTAACAATAACAATTTTTCTATTGCTACGAAATAGAGATACCTTGATATTTATCCTCTCCATGCCTCATTTATAAGGATTTGAGATAGAAGATGATGAGCTTAATTATTAAATTATGAGGAAATTGAAAAAAAATGTAGTCCTATAAAGTTCAATGTCATAATTCAATTGTCCAAATAATCACCTATCCAATCAAACATGACAGACATTGTAATTCATCCAATTACATCAAATCTAGTTACCTGGGTGGCTTTCCAAACAGGCCCTACATAAAACTAATTCCAAACTTATTCTATTCTATTATTTGGACTAAAAATGGTGAAATTAACTAATCTCATAAAATATTCCAATCCATAAAATATCCCTACCTATAAATATATTCATTTTAAAAATATATATTTAACAACCTTGTTATATAAACTAATATCTGTACATAAAGAAATTAAATGTGTAATTTAATTTTTAAAATACTATGTAAAATTAAATTATATAACAAGGTTTTTTCTTAATTCTTTAAATTAATTTTGTGATATTCCACTTATATATAAAATCAGAGAAGAGAGCTCTGCAATTGCTTTCTTCTCCGAAGTTCAGTTCCCAATGGACGCTCTGAATTCTTATGCATCGTCGGCGGCGATGGCACAACAAACCTGGGAGTTAGAGAACAACATCGTGACAATGGACGCGCCGTCGGGGTCGGCACCGGAAAACTCAGCGTCGGATGCCATATTCCACTACGACGATGCGGCACAGACTAAGTTCCAGCGGGAGAAGCCGTGGACTAGTGACCCTCACTACTTCAAGCGCGTGAAGATCTCTGCTCTTGCTCTTCTAAAGATGGTTGTTCACGCGCGTTCTGGAGGTACAATTGAGGTCATGGGACTAATGCAAGGTAAGACGGATGGAGATGCTATTATTGTTATGGATGCTTTTGCTCTTCCTGTTGAAGGAACTGAAACTAGGGTTAATGCTCAAGCTGATGCGTATGAATACATGGTTGAATATTCACAGACCAACAAGCAGGTTAATGCCTTTTATCACTTTTTTTCTTCTTTTTGATGTTGTGGTGTCGATAATGGAGAAGGGTACACTAGCGCTAAACTAGTCAGTTTACAGAGACTTTTCGGATTTAATAAATATTGTAAACTGGTTCAAAAGGGGCAGGACGGTGAGTTGATAGAATTGATTGAGATTGAAACTTTGTTCTTGTTGGTGGCCGGGCCAGTTTTCATTGACTGGGTACCTATTTTGAGCCTCGTGGAAAGAAAATCAAGTTTCGTATGTAGATTTTTAGAATCATTAGCAAAAAGTCAATTCTTTCGGTTGATCTATTGCTTCATGTGTGTTTTTATAATTATAGTCTTGGAGTCTCTATATATATTGTACATATGTATAACTTTAGTAGTTAGTAACTTCAGGTCAAAAATCTTCCTCAAGTCACAAAATTCAATCTTGCTGCACCTAGAAATTCTTTTGAGCTGATTATACTTTATCTGTAGACAATGTTATATAGGATTTATACATTGTGTGTGGATTGGTTTTCTGAATTGGAGTGTGCTTGTCCCAGTAGTTTGTTCAGACCATTCTCTTATTAAGACTTTATGGTATAGGCTGGTCGGCTGGAGAATGTGG
Organism: Solanum tuberosum; assembly: GCF_000226075.1. Lineage (NCBI taxonomy): Eukaryota > Viridiplantae > Streptophyta > Magnoliopsida > Solanales > Solanaceae > Solanum > Solanum tuberosum. Next base: position 889,825 of record NW_006239056.1, read on the forward strand.
TCGGGTGGTACCATTCTCATCCTGGCTATGGATGCTGGCTCTCTGGCATTGATGTATCTACACAAATGCTTAACCAGCAGTATCAGGAACCCTTTCTTGCAGTTGTTATTGATCCAACAAGAACTGTTTCTGCTGGAAAAGTTGAGATTGGTGCCTTTCGAACATATCCTGAAGGATATAAGCCTCCAGATGACCCTATCTCAGAGTACCAGACCATTCCTTTGAACAAAATCGAAGACTTTGGAGTACATTGCAAGCAGGTCAGCCTATTGGCATGAGCGCATGCACTTACACATTTATGTTAAATCTAGGACTTCAACTTCAGCTTTACTCTTGACTGTTAGCTCACCAACTTTTCTCTTAATTTGCAGTATTATTCATTGGATGTTACGTATTTTAAGTCCTCTCTCGATTGCCATCTCTTGGATCTACTATGGAACAAGTATTGGGTGAACACACTTTCTTCTTCTCCTTTGCTTGGAAATGGAGACTATGTTGCTGGACAGATATCTGATCTTGGTAATATCATTGTTGCCTACCTTTTCCACCTTCTTTTATCATCATAATGATTTGATGCCTGGACATGAGTTTACACAATATTGAAACACCTCAAAATTAGTTGATCCCATTAACTCATGCAGCTGAAAAGTTGGAGCAAGCTGAAAATCAACTGCCCCATTCACGTTTTGGGCCCTTAGTGGCAGCCCCTCAAAGGAAGAAGGAGGTATTTTTTTGTTTTCTCTCAAGTCTTGACAATGCATACTCTAACTTACAAGTCTATCTCTTTGTTTGATAATATTAGTTTGACCAATTGAAAAAAGAGAACATTAGTTTGACAGTTCTTAAGTCTTGTGTTTGTTGAACCATTATCTTTGAATCTTTTTGACATGTGATTCCTATTTAGACATTATGAACCTAGGTAATATTTTGTGCTCACAGAGTGGCTGTTTTTGGAACTTTGTAGCTTATAGCATACTAGGCCTCTTGATTATATTTTGCTGGGCTATGAAACTGCTTACAATTAAAATGTGCAAGGATATACAAAGGGAACTAAATATAAATTTGCCTCCAATTGTACATGTTGATTTTTCTCTTCTCTTTTAAATGGTGAGAGTTTGCAAAACCGTATATACTGGAACACCTAATTCGTGCTTATGAAGTTCAACTAGGAGAAAGTAATGCAATACAAGAAGAAAATCAATTTGATTATGGATTAGGTTCATACAACTCTCAGCAATAGCTTGTGCTTGAAGCTCTTATGAGATGGAGAAATGGCCAAGATTGTATGAATGAAGAGTTCTCTTTCTACTTTAACAGAAGATATTGAAGAAAGGTATAGTGGACAGAGAAAAGTCTCATTCCCATGTGAATGTGTGTGAAATAACATCCCTAATAAAAAACTAGTTCATTATGATAATGTGTCAATATGATCTCATCTTAGCTATGAATGGTTTGGCCCTCTATTATAGTAAACCTGTGTAATAAAGACTTTTGTCAAGTAAGAGTGGTGAAAAATAATCACTTGCCAAATTTTGGATCTGTGAACCAGAACTAGGTGTTAAAGAGGGGACCTGCCATCATTATTGAACTTCTTTGTTTAATACCAACAGGTGCCTGTGTTTTCGTCGTTACATTAGGGGTTTGAGATTTTTCTTTGGGGGGTAGGAGGGGGGAGCAGACACATATAAGTGATGAGAAAGCGGTCAAAGGCAAATGAGTGGAAAACAAAAACCCTATGATTATGGTAGCAACTAACCTAGTGAAATTTTGAGGATAAACTTTGTGATTACTTATTTGGTAAACCAGTCTTGTGCCTTGGGCACTGGTTTTCAGTCTTCATGTGTTCTTTCCACTTCCCTTTGCACATGCAATATTTATACAGAGGAAAGTAGATCCCAAAAACAATTGAACCAACCATTTCTATTCCCCCCATTTCCAAAGCCTATTTTAGTAGGCATGTAACCATTTTGTTCAAAATTAGTGGTGGTGGAAGTTACAGAATCCGAGAGGCGTGAGAGGTTGGTTATAGTGGATGTCAGGAGTGCTAGAGGCAGGACAAAGAAGTACAGGGGTATAGATGATTTCGCTGGACATAGCACACTTGCGGCTTAATGTGGACCTGATCCTAGAAAGGAAAGTTAGGATGTTGAGAATTAAGGTAGAAGGTTAGTAGCGTTATAGCACCTTTAGGTGGGTGAGGCGGGGGGCTAGTCCCCATTTCTCCTACTAGCAGTATTCTTGTTTAGTACTTGGGTAGTATCTTCTACTTCGTCCATTTGTTACATGTTACCTTTATTGGTGGACAAGATCAGGGAAGTGAGATTGAGATGGTTTGGATATGTGAAGAGGGGATGCGCAATGCCCCAATAAAGAAATGTGAGAGGTTTGTTATAGATAGTGGGTACGAGAAGAAGTAGAGTAATTGTGGGTACTTGTAGAAAGGGATGAACTTGATAGAAGTACCAAGGTGAAGCCTTTCGCTTTCTTGGTACTTCAATACCCTTTTCATGTATGTTTTGTGAAGCATAACATCAGTAATTTGCTGCGGTAGGTAATGATGTGCCATAGTGTTTCACTTCACTATTTGTATTTGCGCTATTGGGCTTGATTATGCCATAGTTACCTAGTCTTGACCTGCAACTCCAGACTATGCATTGAATGCTATCATATTTTTACTTCAATTTTCTGTAGTCTTTTGTCCTTTATTTTTTATCTTCCTTACTTATACTTGCTTCAGTAAATTGCAGAATACAACATGCATGGTACTAAACGTGTTGGTCCTTTGACTTGCAGGAAGAATCTCAGCTTGCTAAGATTACACGTGATAGTGCTAAGATTACTGTCGAGCAAGTTCATGGCTTAATGTCGCAGGTATACACTGTTGTATTCTTACATTAGTTGCATATCATTCATATTTGAATATCCAGCAATGTTTTGACAGTCGGATGTATTTATCCTTGGTTTTCAGGTTATTAAAGACATTCTTTTCAATAGCGTTTGTCAGTCAGGCAAGTCGCAGACGGAACCCTCTGATCCAGAGCCCATGATCGAAACCTGAAAAGTTTCATCCTATTAGTCCAGATGTAGATCTGTTTCTAGGTTTCTTTTTGCAGTTAACTAAACATACAGCTTTGACTCTATTATATGTAGGTCCAAAGGGGTGAAAGTTTTAAGATGGCCACCCCAGATATAAATTATCATTGCTGTTTAATGTTTTGAAGATTTTGCCAAATCTTTCACTAGTTCGTTTCCCTGTCTTCCTTTCTTTTGTTAGTTAGAGAAGTTCTGTAAATCATGAACCATCCTTTTTATGAATGGTACTACATCCATCTTGTATTAGATCGACATTTTCTATTTTACATGGTGATTAAGAAATCATTAATAGATTGATCAACTTTACTATTTTGCACTTTGTTCATATTGATTAATCTCTTGAAAAAAGAAATTCTTAGATCTTCAAAATTTGTTTAAACTTTCTAAATGCTATATTAACCGTAGGGGTAAAATAGGAAAATTTTAATTAATTTTATCTTGATTTAATAAGTGATTAAGTAATATGAGACAAATATTTTTAGTAAGATGTCCATTTATTGTGGAATGGAAGGAGTATAAAGATGGAAATTCCTCTCTTGACCTCCAGCCCCTGAACCTTTGGAGTAGTTGGCTAATAGCAATGGACGACCGTTTTGAGTTCAAGCTTTGAATATGTAACTTTTGGAGTTATTGGCTACTTTTCTCCATTGTATGATTGTGGACATGTTCATATTCAAAGTAGAAGAATATATAATGTATTGACCTTGTATAATATTGCATGAAAGGCATTTATAAACAAATCTGAGTTAAATCGGATAACAAACTCAAAATTCGAACTACGATAATTGAATAAATATTGACCATAGTCGTAGCCATATCAATTTGAGTATAATTTACTAAACCATCATTTGCCTTTATATTACTCCCTCTGTCACTTTTAATTGTCATGTTACACTTTTTGAAAGTCAATTTGATTAATTTTCAAAATTAAATTAGATTACATTAATTCAATATTTTAAACAAAAAATTTAAATATTCAAAAATTATACAAAAAGTACTATAAATTTCAATTTTTTTGCTTATCAATATGATGAAAAAATACATTGTAAAATGTTAATCAAAGTTATTATCGTTTTGACTCTAAAAAAGAAAACTATGACAATTAAAAGTAGACGGAGGGAGTAATATATAATATACATAATCAATATTTTTATACCTTTCTATTTATTGAAAAAAGTTGGTTCTTTTGCAACCTGTGTTCTATTCCCTAAATCCTATAATATAATGTCTTCAATTAGGTCAATTTCCAATACACTTGACACTAAAACTTGCTTTGAGCTTCTTAAGACTTGCAAATCCATTACAAAACTCAAACAAATCCATGCCCAAGTTATCATTCTCAATTTCCACAAACACATTGGCATTTTACACAAGCTATTAGCTTTTACCACTCATGATGATACAGACTTTAATTACGCCAAGAAAATCTTTAGTTGCTGTGAGAACCGAACATTGTTTATGTACAATGTAATGATTAAAGGGTATGTGAAAACGGGTCAATTCAAGAAACCCCTTTTCTTGTTTGATGAATTAAGAATACATGGCTTGTTTCCTGATAATTTTACTTACCCATTTGTGTTTAAAGCTATTGGTGAGTTGAAAATGGTGAAAGGAGGTGAAAAGATTCATGGGTATGTCTTGAAATCTGGTGTTTTGTTTGATAACTATGTGGGTAATTCTGTTATGGATATGTATGGTTTGTTTGGTTATGTGGAGAGTTTGAACAAGGTGTTTGATGAAATGCCTCAGAGAGATTCGGTTGCTTGGAATATATTGATTTCTGGATTTGTTAGATGTGGTAGGTTTCGGGATGCTGTTGTGGTTTACAAGAAGATGAGGGAGGAAAATGGTGCTAGGCCTGATGAAGCTACAGTTGTGAGTACTTTGTCAGCTTGCGCTGCGTTGAAAAGCTTGGAACTTGGTAGAGAAATTCATGGATATGTTGTTGAAGAGCTTGAGTTCAGCCTTATTATTGGGAATGCATTGGTAGATATGTATTGTAAGTGTGGGTGTTTGATGGTGGCTAGGGAGATATTTGATGATATGCCAATGAAAAATGTGATATGTTGGACTAGTATGGTGTCGGGGTATGTTAATAGTGGTCAATTGGATGAAGCTAGAAAGCTTTTTGAGAGGAGTCCAGTAAGGGATCTAGTTCTGTGGACAACTATGATTAATGGGTATGTGCAATTCAATCGTGTTGATGATGCAATGGACCTATTTCGTTCGATGCAAATGCAGGGAATTAAACCTGACAAATACACACTGGTTGCTCTTCTCACTGGTTGTGCTCAGTTAGGAGCCCTGCAGCAAGGGGAATGGATTCATGATTACATGAAGGAAAACAGAATAACTGTTACTGCCGTTGTTGGTACTGCCCTTATAGAGATGTATGCAAAGTGTGGTTGTATAGAAAAATCGATGGAAATATTTGATGAATTAGAGGAGAAAGACACTGCATCTTGGACTTCAATTATTTGTTCTCTAGCCATGAGCGGGAACACTAGGAAGGCACTGGAACTGTTCTCAGAAATGGAACAAGCTGGATTTCACCCTGATGATATCACTTATATTGGAGTGTTAAGTGCATGTAGCCATGGGGGCTTGGTAGAAGAAGGTCGCAAGTATTTCCATGCAATGAGTAGGATTCATGCAATTCAGCCAAAATTAGAACATTATGGTTGTTTGATAGACCTACTTGGTCGTGCTGGGCTCCTAAGTGAAGCTGAAGTAATGATATCTCAGATACCCAATAGAGACAATGAGATTATAGTTCCAATATACGGGGCTTTGCTCAGTGCCTGCAGAATTTACGGCAATGTTGATGTTGGTGAACGTGTGGCTGAACTGCTCATGGAGATTGAATCTTATGATTCTAGCACTCATACACTTCTGGCAAACACCTATGCATCTGCTGGCAGATGGGAAGATGTATTAAAGGTCAGAGGAACTATGAGGGATTTAGGTGTTAAGAAGTCACCTGGATGCAGTTCAATTGATATCAGTGGAAATGTGCACGAGTTCATTGTTGGACATTAATCCACTTGAAATGAAATATGATATTTGTTTGGTAGCATCTCTTAGCTACTTCTAGGTGCAAGTTCATACAAGTTTCTGACAGTAGATAGGTTCAGGTGATTTATGACTTGATCTTCTTTCCCGTTGGACTTGATTCAGTCTTTTCATGGTGCTTATTTTTCATCTTGCTTTCATGAGAAAAACTTTTGATCTCTTGGATGTGGTCAATTTATTGAACATCCAATTTGGTGCTCTATTTACTCCATACAGGAGTACTACAAGCGAGATGGTCAGCATAGATGGGTGAAAAAGCTCCAGCGCTATTACATCTCCACTGCAGAGTGGATACAGACATGAAGTCTTTCCTCTCTAGCAATCTGGTTTGCTTGCGACTGCATTGGTTGATGATGGTCTTCAAAAGGTTTGAGTTGATGGACAGAGAATATGGGTCAGCGGTTAGCATTGCTGATATGTCAGGAAGAGTCGGATGGGTGGTTGAAGCAGTTGTTTTTCCTCAGCAGTTGGGTGAGAAGGGTGATGTCTTGGGATTATCTGGATTGATTCTTGCTTCCTACTGAGTTCATAGACATCTTGAACCGGAGAAAGTAGTTGCCAGTAAGCTGTGTGAAATATCAGAGTATGCAAAGGAAGGAAATTGGCTGTCCACCGCAGGTGTTAGAAGGGGAATGTGCAGAGTGGGTTCGTAAAAGGAGGTTAGCTGTACTTGGATTGACATATCTGACTGTTCTAACTGTTTTATACCTAATGAAAAGAAGCATCCGTGTGCTGCTAATATGCTAGAAAACTAGCGATTAATATGAAGAATGCTGCATATAATTCTAAACTTGACACGACCCAATTTCTCGAGTCATGATGACACCTACTATAACGCACCAGTAGGTAAGCCAACCCGTAACTCGGAACAACAAGTAATGGGTCTGAGGGAAGAAACTAAACAAGAGTAGGCAAAATTTAAGATAACAATATAAACAGGCGGAAGCAAAACCAAAACATATATATATAAATAAAGATCCCTCCCAGAACCTGGAAGTCACTAAGCAAGATCGCAATACTTGATCCACTACTAAGGACTCACCCACCGGGGTTGAAACATGAATCGGCTCTGCCAAAGACTCAGACCTCATACCCAATTGGGGGAAGCAAAATAACAGATACATACGAGAATGTGTACCCGGGATCAAATAATAATGTAGCAGGCTGATGGCATAATAAAAGCGTACCTGTGGTGACATCGTCAGATGCCTCAGCCGCCGCCCTCGTCGGGGCTGCATAGAAATGGCCCTGAGCACCTCTGCCCGATGCATCTGATCTACCACCTAACGTGCCTCCTCGAGCTCCGCCTCTGGTACCCTGTCCCGACGATCTTGGTCCTGACCACCACCTCTAGCTGGAGAGGGCACTACTGAAACTGGTCTAGGTCCAAAGGGAGCTGGTACAATCGCCCCTCGCCCTCGCCCTCGCCCTCGCCCTCGCCGGGGGCACCCTCTGGACCAATGGTCAAGAGCACCGCAATCAAAACACCCCGAAGCTGAACGCCCTGAAGTAACCTGACCGTGGTAAGAAGGGAGGGAATCTGATCCCCTTGAACTCTGGCCCATACTAGGACCACCCTGTTGATGTTGGCCACCCTCAGAAGCAGATAATGCCGCCTGAACAGGCCGACTGGACTGACCATGCTGGAACGTCTGGCGGGGCCTATCATAGGAGTCCCTCCCTCTAGTCTGGGACCCGATGTAGCTGCCCTGGTAGCATGCCCTCTTATCGCTGCCCCCTTGGGCCTCGCGATGAATATGCTCCATGGATCGGGCATGGTGGACCATATTAAGAAATGAACGGCCGACTGAAACCAAATGCTCTGTGTCGACCTTCAGACGGTACTGCAACCCACGTACGAAACAACGAACTCTTTCCTCCTCCGTATCTCGGGCCGGTGCTGCAGCCCTGCCTCGACCACGGGGTCGGCGTCTACCCCAAGTTAGGGCTCTGTCTCCAGGCCCGATTGCATCACCCTCGGTTGCACCGCCTCGCGTGCGAGCCATCCCCCGAAAGAGTGAAATAAGTGAGATTTCAAGGAACCAATAAGACACAAGCTGCACGAAGTGAAACAAAAGAGGAAATTTTCCTAAAGACATCATGTAGCCTCCTGAAGATAAGTTACGAACGTCTCCACAAGACTCTACTAGACATTAGCATTGTACAAGTGAGACCGGTGAACCTGGAGCTAAGCTTGCCCCGCCTCCCGAATCTCATCACGCCCTTCATAGGAGATACTCGGAGAAATACCCGGTCGCCAACTACAAACCTCAACGGCCGATCGGGTATTTCTCCGATTATCGCCTATGAAGGGCGTGATGAGATTCGGGAGGCGGGGCAAGCTTAGCTCCAGGTTCACCGGTCTCACTTGTACAATGCTAATGTCTAGTAGAGTCTTGTGGAGACGTTCGTAACTTATCTTCAGGAGGCTACATGATGTCTTTAGGAAAATTTCCTCTTTTGTTTCACTTCGTGCAGCTTGTGTTTTATTGGTTCCTTGAAATCTCACTTATTTTATTCTTTCGAGGGATGGCTCGCACGCGAGGCGGCACAACCGAGGGTGATGCAACCGAGCCTGGAGACAGAGCCCCAACTTGGGGTAGACGCCGACCCCGTGGTCGAGGCAGGGCTGCAGCACCGGCTCGAGATACGGAGGAGGAGAGTGTACGTGGGATGCGGTACCGTCTGAGGGTCGACACAGAGCATTTGGTTTCAGTCGACCGTTCATTTCTTAATGTGGTCGACCATGCCCGATCCATGGAGCATATTCATCGCGAGGCCCAAAAGGGCAGCACATCGGGTCCCAGACTAGAGGGAGGGACTCCTATGATAGGCCCCGCCAGACGTTCCAGTCAGCCTGTTTAGGCGGCATTACCTGCTTCTGAGGGTGGCCAGCATCAGTAGGGTGGTCCTAGTATGGGCAAGAGTTCGAGGGGATCAGATTCTCTCTCTTTCTACCGCGGTCGGGTTACTTCAAGGCATTCAGCTTCGGGGTGTTTTGATTACGGTGCTCTTGACCATTGGTCCAGAGGGTGCCCCCGGCGAGGGGCGATTGTACCAGCTCCCCTTGGACCTAGACCAGTTTTAGCAGTGCCCTCTCCAGCTAGAGGTGGTGGTCAGGACTAGGATCGTCGGGACAGGGTACCAGAGGCGGAGCTCGGGGAGGCAGGTTAGGTGGTAGATCAGATGCATCGGGCAGAGGTGCTCAGGGCCATTTCTATGCAACCCCGACGAGGGCGGCGGCTGAGGCATCTGACGATGTCACCATATGTACGCTTTTATTATGCCATCAGCCTACTACAATATTATTTGATCCCGGTCCACATTCTCGTATGTATCTGTTTATTTTGCTCCCAGATCGGGTATGAGGTCTGTGTCTTTGGCAGAGCCGGTTCATGTTTCAACCCCGGTGGGTGAGTCCTTAGTAGTGGATCAAGTATTGCGATCTTGCTTAGTGACTTCCAGGTTCTGGGAGGGATCTTTATTTTTATATATATGTTTTGGTTGCTTCCGCCTGTTTATATTGTTATCTTAAATTTTGCCTACTCTTGTTTAGTTTCTTCCCTCAGACCCATTACTTGTTGGCTTACCTGCTGGTGGGTTATAGTAGGTGCATATGACCAAGAACTGTCACATGTTGATTTCCTGGCGAATGAAGGTGACAGACATGAAGATTTGCTAGTTTGGGAAATGCAATCAAGGAAATGGAGTTTTTGCTCTTGGCTGATTTAGGTAATGTTGCTTATGAAAGATTCTAGGATTTTTAATTATAAAATGGCTGAGAACTGTAACATTAAGGTGCTAACAAGGAAATAACCTTGTCTAGGCAAGCCATTAGGGGGCTGTTTTACCATGACAATTGTGAGTATTTGAAAAAAGTAATTTTTGTTTTCAAAGTGAAAAATGATTCTTGAAAATTGGAGTTGGGTTTGGCCATGGATACAAATTGAAGTTGTTTTTGAATTTTTGTGAGTAGTTTGGAGTGAAAACAACAGTATTTTCAAATTCCTATGATTCCGAGTTGAATTCCGGATTTTTTCAAAATTTTATGGACCAACATGTTTTACGGAGCTGAAAAAGAGAGAAAAAATCATGACCAAACGCTAGGTCTTTTTCTAGAGCAAATGTTTGTCCTAATGAGAGCATACCAAGCCCAAGACATAATTTCAGCCAGCTAGTATCAGCTATATGTCTAAGACACCTTAGAGTAGACAAAGGATTTACTTAAGCATTATTTAGCATTATAAGAAGAGAATATTAAACAAATCGCTAGCACCTAGTTAGGGTGTGTAAACTTGATATCAAAGCATTGATTTTCTTGTGAGTCATGGACCAATGTCATAATGGAATCTATACTTCTAATATGTTGTGCGCTGTATCCATATTTTGTGATTCTGTGGAGGGATATTAGGTTTTCTTATGTGTTATTTTAGATTTCTTTCAATGTTGGTAAAGTCATGTCTAGAGCCAAATAAGTGTTAACTATAACTTATTTAGGAGGAGCAGGAGATAGCACCTCACCATAGATCAGTGAGATCCCAGCAAGGCAAAAGGAGTGATAAATTTGTTCAGATTGAGACTTTTCCTCTTATTCCCCTGCTTCCCAACCAATAAGAAGGTGGAAAGAATTTGCTCTCACCCAATGGGATAGTATAGACAAGCATATGATTGACACTATTAATTATCTTTCTTAAGAGGTGCAAAAATCTTAAACTACATAATAAGGACATTGAGGTCTAAGCTTTTCAGACTAGCCAAAAATGTTGTTGCACCGGTGTCGGATCATCCCAAAATGCACTACCTTTGGGGGATACAACACGCAACCGACATCATCTTTTTTAAGAGTCTGAGCAACATAACATGAGGTAGAAATATAATGGTACTATACGATGTGTGATTAAATACCAAACTGTTGGCCCAAAGTTAGCAAAGTCTCTAGTAATTCTTTGGCATCAGGTCTTTCATTTGGAGAGACTCTTAAGCATTGCAGAGCAATTTCAAGCACTAGAAGCATTTGTTGATGAACTTGAACCGAATTTCCACTCACTCTGCTGTCAACAACTTCACCCAAATCTTCATGCTGAATTATCCACTTAGCCAACTCTGTTCCTTCACTAATTGCTGGTTTCCCAGTTAGCAGCTCAAGCATTATTACCCCAAAGCTATACATATTACCAGCCTCAGTCACTTTCATCACAGAAGCATATTCTGCGAAAACAAACATTACATGAAAAATCATTCTTATAAAACAGAGAGAAAATAAGCACTAGTAGTTATTTAGTGAAGCTGGCATCCTGCATAAAAGAGAAAGAAATCTAATAAATTGGTGTCATAAATTCGATTGATGTAAAGTTCAATCACATTGAATACTTTCCTTCCCCTTCCTTCTATCCCGATCTTACCACTTAAAAAGACATTAACTATATGGAGTAACGTAGTCAGTTAAGTTTCTACTGCTGATTTCAACTTATTTGAAACTCAAGTGTAGTAGTTGTAGTAGTTGTTGTAGTAGTATAAGAACAGGAACTATAAATGGTCCTTAAAGTAACAAAAACTAAGAAAATGAAAGTTGGTTCGTGTTGGTTTATGGACGGCACTATATCTCTGTGTTGTAGTTATCATCCTACCCAATTAGATATAATTTCTGGTTTCAAACTCTCAAGATACAACAAACCATAAAGTTTCTTGATGAAGAATCTGACAAAGGGATTCTTGATAATCCTAAAGGACTCTGAATTGCCTTGTAGGTAAAATAGTGTGCAAAGTGAAGTGAGTGATTGTAAAGACATGAATTAAAGAACATTCAATAATTACTTGTTTAAGATTTGAATCACATCATCGTCGCAAAAGCAACGAAGGATCAGTTTACCTGGAGGAACATATCCCACTGCTACAGAAAATTGTGAAGAATTAAATGCCCTCCCTAGCTCAATATCTCCAATTACGGGCTGGTTCAAATGTTTCATAAAGATGCTGCTTGATGAAACATGGAGGAGGAGGATCTGATCGCTGAAGAGAGAGCCTCCATGTAAGATAGCCAAACCTCTACAAATGCCAACAGCTATGGCGAAGCGACTTCTCCAGTCTACAACATTGTCATCACATCTTCCATGAAGGAGGTCATAGAGTGTTCCATGTTGAGGGTATTCATAAAAGATAAATGCATTATCAGACTCCACAGCATAAGCAAGGGGGACCATGGTGTAATTGCTAAGGTGGCATATATTAACAAGCCCTTGTTTGAAACTTTCAAAGCTATGCAAGTTAAACGACTTGCTCTTCTTCGTAATCTTCTTGATGCAATAGTACATACCACAAGGCATTATAACCTTGTAGTAAGTGTAGAACTCATTGCTTTGCATAATGTTAATTGGCCTACAAACTGCAGCCATGGTCTTGGACAGTGTAATTTGAGACTTGTGGAGGCTATCGTCAGTGATCCAACAAACCTTAGTTCGGTGCAGGCTATTTGAAACAACGTACTGTATACAAAATTTTGCAAATATACCAAAACCAAAGCCACCTAAAACAAAGAGGAGGAGGACTATGGTTGATGACAATGTCTTGCCCTTTTTGTCATTGTATTCCAATTTTGCAACTGCGGAAGGATAGATCAGATCCCCATTTCCACCTGTCTCAACACTGACAAAGCTTTCAAACTCTGGAACAACTCCAGACAGTTGATTGTTTGAAAGCACCAACCTAGTCAAGCCTCTCATTCCCGTCAGGTAGTCTGGAATCTGACCCGAGAACCTGTTGTAAGAGAGATCCAAAACTTCCAATGAAGTCAATCTCGAAAAACTACTTGGCATAGGTCCTTGAAAAAGATTGTGACTCAGATTCAAAGCAATCTGTAAACTCAAAGGCATATCAGGAATAGGTCCACCGAGTTGGTTCCCTCCAAGTTGGAGTTCTAACAGCACATTTAAGTTACTAATGTCAACCGGAATTCGACCACTTAGATTATTCGCCTGCAAATTCAAGTTTGTGAGATTTCTCAAACTTGATAACCAACTTGGAATGGAACCAGTCAACAAATTCCAGCTGAAATTGAGCCTCTGCAATCTGTTCAACTGTGAAATGTTACTTGGAATTTCTCCAACTAGGTTATTGGACTGAAGACTCAGTACCTGAAGATTAGAAATATCACCCAACTCAACAGGAATAACACCACTCAGCTTATTCTGGGCTAAGTTCAAAAGGGCCAACTTTTGGCACTTCCCCAATTCAGAAGGAATTGGTCCAGTTAACTGGTTGTTGTCCAGTTCCAAGTAGGTCAAACTTTGAAGGCTTTCAAAGGAAGCAGATGGAAATGATCCATTCAAAGCATTTTGCCCCCATCTCAACCTGATCAAACTTATCGACATGTTTGAAGGAACAGGTCCCTCTAAATTATTGGAAGTGAGATCAACAAACTGCAAGTTCATTGGGAATAAGAGGTCCTGAGGAATTGTACCATTTAATCTGTTAAAACTGAGGTCCAAATTCCTCAGATATGTGGTTATACCAAAGGGTATATTTCCAACAAAAAAATTCTGATTCGCAGCAAAACGTGTCAGCGTTGTGATATTCCTAAGGGATTGTGGGATTGTGCCACTCAATCTATTGGTTGACAAAATCAAGACTTGCAATTTTGAAAGTTCACCTAATCTATCAGGAATTACACCAGATAGGAAGTTTAGAGATAGGTCAATCAAAGTTAAGTTACCAAAGTTCACAATTTGAGTGGGGAATTCACCTTCAAAAGAATTTGCAGAAAGATGAAGCTCCTCCAGAAGATTAAATTTTCCAAGACTGGTAGGAACTGACCCATTAAACATGTTAGAGCTAAGGTGCAAACTCTTGAGTGAATTCAATCCATCCAACTGCAAGTCAACTTTCCCCTTCAAGCGATTAAAAGAAAAGTCTAAAGACTCCAACTTTCCAAAACCAGTGAAAGTAGGCAAAAAACCCTCCAATTTATTCCCACTAAAGTTCAACAATTTCAACCCACTAATTCCCCCACAAACAGTGATGAACTCATTTGGGATAGAGCTCAAAAAGTTTTGGGAAACATCAATAGACTCCAAAGTATCAATTTGACAAATAACAGGCAAGAATTCAGAGCTAGAAATAGTGAACAATGAAAAGGTAACTTTGGTAAGGGAAGAATTGTTAGAATTGCAAGAAATCCCTTTCCAAGAACATGGGATTGAGTTTCTATCAATCCCATTCCATGCAAAAGAAGAACCAGTATCATTCTGAAGCAGATCATAGACCTTTGTCATGGCATTAATTTGATTTGGGGGCAATTGGGAAAGCACCAAATGTAAAAAGAAAGACAAGTACAGAATAGAAGGAAGATAGACAAACATTGTGGCTTGCATTTGGTTTCAAGAATTGAACTGACAAACTTCAGTAGGCAATATTATGCATGCACATAATCCAAGTCATTATTAACAAAGGAGAAAGATCAACAGGAGACTTGAAAGACCTTTGACTCATGCAACAGTTCCACTACTATGATAGTTAGAATTCTAGTCAGTTTGGTTAAAGTTTCTAAAAACAGCTTATTTTTTTTTTTTGATAAAAATAACAGTTAGTCTATATTCATCCACAGGTATACTACCTCAAAAGTGTAGTTCCCCTCCAAAAGTGTTGTAGTTACATAGGATCCTATACCTACCAAGTTACAGCCAGTCTATATTTGTGCTGATTACTTCTGAACTATCTAAGACTACTTGTTTACACCAAAAATAATACAGGGCTAAACATTTAAGCTTAAATCTTTGTATGTTGCTCTGCTTTCCTTCATGACATCTCTGGTTCCTCTCTAGCCATACTGTCCACCATATACATGATGGGACCATCTTCCATCTCTCCTCCTTTCTTCCTGCATTTCCATCTCTATTCCAGCACTTCAAAACCTCTTTGATCCTTCCTGGTTTCACCCATGTAATTTCTCTCATATTGGTGAACATTTGCCACAGCTTATTTTGAAAAGTATTTTTTTATAAATATGATTTTCAAATAAGTATTTTTGGCGAGAAGCAGTTTATGTTTGACCAAAAAATTTAAAAAACATTTTTTGAGCGGCAATTAATGTTCGACAAGCGTTTTTAAAATGCTTCTAAATGATTGGTAGGTTGTATTAGAGATTCTAATACATGTATTAAGTAGGATATTTATTTAATCAGTTGTTTGGTAAGATTTTCATCTTATGTATAACTTATACATGATTTATACACCTTATTCAATATTATAGGGTGTATAATTAATACATTGCAAATTATGGTATGAGTAATGCAAGGGTTATTATTATATGAATAAGCATGGTTAAAGACAAAATTGTCTTTAATACATTAAACCAAATAGTGGATAAGAAATATTCCCAGCATTAGGTTTGTGTATCGGTCCGGTTTGAGTTTGATGTTTATCGGTTCAACTTATTGATTATCAATGTGTAGACATGCTAAATTGTTATATACCCATTAAAATATCACTATCGATCATTGGTCATTATCGGTTAACGGTTAAGATTTCACATAACAAGATCATTTAAAATCACATAGAAACGAGAGTTTCAAAAAATCACATAGAAACGCTGACAGACATTTTGCTCAAAAGCAAGCATTGTCACACTGTAGAATAACCGAGAGTTTGAGATAGTCATAAATGAAAGTATGGAACTAAACCCCAAGTCAATGACTCTATATACCGAATGATATAAATTATTTTATTAATTTACTATCATATTACCGGTGAACCCGTAAGAAAAATCCTCAAACCGTTAAGAATGGATAATTTTATATAAAAAAAAGTTAAGATTAGTATTAAAACCACTAAATCATAACACATTATTGATAAATCAATAACTTCTTTTAGTTCGAGTTATTGATTTTGATTTGATTTTGAATAGCCCTACCAGCATAATTAATTCAAGCATTACTAAGACACTCTATTCAACACCATTTTTATACATTTTACCAAAAAATTCAGGTGTATTTTCTCAAAAATGTTTTCAAAAAGGTGCTTTCGGAAAAAAAAAAACTATTTTGTTTAACTTGTAAAAAATAGTTTCAGCTACTCGTTGGAAGTATTTATTTTCTCCTAAAAACTTAACCAAACATTTTACTTTTCTAAAATAAGTATTTTTTGAAGAAAAAATAATATATTTTTAACCTTAAAAACTTGATCAAACGGGCTATTAATCTCCCTTGCATTGTAGACATGATTAATACTCTCATTCATATGTTACTACTAGTAAAATTATTCGCCCCTCGCGCAGGAATTTAATATCATGGAATTTATAGATTGTAATATCTTATCATTTATCCTTCAATCAATCATCTTTAATTTGATTTTATAATTTATCCTTTTGCTTCCGGGAAGGGTTACTATTTGGTATGTTTGGGGAATCAAATGAACATCAATCTGAGATATTAAATTTTCTAATAAATAAATAATCGTTTGTGAAGGGATAAATAAATTTTAAAAGGCTGAAAAAATGAACAAATATTCTAATATTAACATGTAGAAAGTTCAGCCCTACCTTTTGCTTTACATATATCATTTTAAAGTTCCTCATTTAAATATATCATAAGAAATTATTAAAGTGAAATAGTAAAGGGAGAATATATCATATTGTTATATATACTTGAAAGGGAAAAATATTACACAAAACTATTTAGTTTGTTTGGGTGCTTTCTAAAAATCCGCATACCAGAGTGATGAAGTTCAATTTGAAACTACACTTCTATTCCAATCGCAATGTTGAGAAA
>NW_006239056.1:913552-923445 GCF_000226075.1 Solanum tuberosum
GCAACTTTTCATAAAAGTCACAACTTTTCATGAAAGTCGCAACTCTTCATATTTCATTCACACCTTTTAAAATCCAACAACGTGTACTTCATATATCAATTTAAAGCTCTAATAAAATACATTGGCCTTTAACCTATATTGTACCACCCCTAGACAAAAAAAATGATTAACTCAAATCACCAAAGGTAAAGTAAGATTATGGAGAAACGGTAGATGAATGCATCCAACAATGCAAGTATACATAGGATTAAAGGAGAAGCATTCACAATTCCAAAATTAAAAAGAAAATTCTCAAGGTATAACTGTTATATATACATTTGAACCAACTAACTCATATAGTTTGGCCCAATATTTCATTCTGGTACCAGTTGGTTAAACTTAAGTTTGGCCTAGTATTCCTATCTAGCGATCAGTTGCTTAAGTAAGTTCAAGGGCGGGGGGTGATATTTATACATATGGGAGATTTGGTGGAGGCTTAATTTGTAAGATGGTGTGACGATTGTGAAGGTTTGTGAGAAGAGGGGAAAACTAGCTTTGAAAATAAATAAATTAAAAGGGAATCCTGATTTGTGGTGGTGCCACGTGGTGGGCCTAGGGTTCTCTTATATATATGATTACTTTATTTTCTTTGTAGAGCATATGGCCCTTCATCAAGAAGAGTTGCTACATATGAATGAATCGTATAATTCTTTGCACAAGCTACTTTCATTATACTCCTAGCTATCAGCTATCATTTGTACTCTCTATATATGCTTGATTTTGTCCGTATTTGTATGCATAGGAACCAAATAACACTCATGTTTTGTCCGAGCTTAGAAATGAATGCGTTAGTTTTTAATAGTGTTGAGTCGTGTGAATTCATTTGGACTAACCAATATGATTAATTGTGCAGGTGGTGAAACAAGAACAAAAAGGTACAAGAAAATGGAAGCACGGGAATGAGGAATGGATTTGATCACTAAGGCACTTGGGCTCAAGGCTAAGAGGAGTAAAAGAAGTTCAAAAGTAAAGAAAAGTCCTAAGTGAATCCAGTCCGCGTCGCGGAGAGGGAATTAATTATTTTGTCCTGATGATGATGTTGAGGAAGAGTACTTTGTATGCTCTCTGCATCGCGAAGAGGAGGTGTTTGACTAAAGATGAAAATTCCAAGCCTTGGCGCGTCACAGACCTGTACTCCAATTTTCTGTTGTTTTTCCTAAATTATAAATAAACTCGGATTTTATTTTATTAATTATTCCTTTTATGGATTTTGAAGAACGGCGACTTTGGGAGTTGTTTAATCTGTTCTTAGGGTTTATTTATAAACTTTACTCCATTCGATCTCTTTTATGTTAATTGAACATTGCAAAATTGAGAATCACATTATGAGTAGCTAAATTTCCTAGTTCTAGGGTTGTGGCTACATGATAATTGTATTTTATTAACTTTGATGTTGATTATCATATGAATCTCTCTTTTGTCCTTGCTTTAGTATTTCATGACTGGCCAACATTGAAATAAATGTCTTGTCCGAATTGAACTTGTGAGAGGAATAAGAGGATAGAACGTCGGGCAAAATGAGCATGATCTTCTCTAGGTTTAGGGTTGATTTGTATCTAGGATAGGGATATACCTAGAAACTTTACTTGGTTAATAGATAGGACGAAATTGTAATGGCCAGTAATTGGTTCATTCTATCCCAGCTCAGCGATGTAGTCAGGTTGCATATTACTGTAGGCGATTAGAGGTCGGGAGATCATGATCATACATTTAACCATGTAATCAGTGATTTGATAATCATTGGCATTCATTAAATGAGATAATTTGCATGAATCCATAGCAGGCTGCAACCTTGAAATTCCTCAAGTCATTGTTTGAAATCCAATTGAAATCGAATCGTAGTAATTTATGTCAATAAGTAGATAAATAAATCATTTGAAATCCCATATCACTATTATTGATAACACTTGTTCTAAATTTTAATTGTTGGAAGAATTAAATATATCTAATCTTAAGTCCCTGTGGATACGATATTATCCGACTCTTAAAAAGATTTACTTTAATACTTGCACGACCTCGTACACTTGTGTGTGCGTTTGGGGACAATATTTATCTTTACTAATATCAGGCAAGATTATTGGGTGCACCTAGTGAAGTTGAATGTTCGAATTTCATGTTTACTTTGTCATATATCTTATGATAATTTTGCTATGGTTGAGACAGGACTCCGACCTACATATCCAGACGACATCAAAATACTAGATATAGCTACTCCAAGAAGAGATGGAGTTCACCATTCTACAGTTAATAGACCTAGACATGTGGCGTGAAACACAATGTCCCCAACAAAGGGACGTCAGTATGAGAAAATGTACTATATATGTCAAACTAGGTCGTGTATCATAAATCACAAGTATTCGCATAACATATACTAATTTAGCTTTAAACAATTCTTTCAATCATCTTATTAATTATTACAAGGGAGTTTTTCGAGTAGCATAACTATTCATGTAACATCACCATATCATGACAATACCCCAAAGAAGTTCAACTATCCTAAGGATTCCATTTGTATCATGTGAAATGATTATATTAAAGAAGAATCAGTTATTACTATTAATGATTATGAGATTTTTACAAAATAATGTGTATTTGAAAGTTGGTAATCACAAATATTTATTTATAAAAAGAAAATGATTATATCACTTTAGGATATTTTGATATCTTATTATGAACTATGATTTACTTATTTGATAAGATAGTATCAATTTGAATAGTTTTCACAGCTTATGAAGTTTTTATATTTATGAAGAAAAAATACTTATACAACTTAAGAAATCAAAATTACATGTCCAAAATAAAACTTCAACTTCATATTACTTTAATTTCACAACATGATTTTACATCGCATGTCCAAACGACTGATAATTGAGGGAACTTGACTAAATTAAAGGCCAAAATTAGTCTTTGTGGGGTCAGAGAAAATAGCCATAAAATAGAAAATGAAATCATGAGAACGTCTAAACATTTGCTGCAAGTCTTCCATATTATCGTATTTGACTGATTTGGAGTCATTTTTAATTAATACTAAAAGACTTTGACTATTTCCAAGTTGTGCTTTTGATTTTGGAAATTATTTTCTAAAAAAAAATGATGAAAAAGATAAAGGTGATTAATTGTTGATTTAACAAATTCCCTTTCCAACGAGTATATGTAAATTAGTGAACTTTCGCGATTTATGTAATTATAAAAAATGATTAAATATATTTTTAAATCATTAATATTACTATTTTGATAAACAGTGTAATAGAAAAAGAGAGTGTAAATAAAATCACTATCCTGAGACAACTTATTTATGAAAATTGCTAAAGGGATATTTTCAAATTGTAATTCCAACTTAAAACTGCTGTTGAAAAAGAGGAAAACATAAAATAAAAATCATAATGTCATACTAAATATAACGAATATTATAACAATATTAATGCTTTAATAAACAATAATATTAAGTAACTTGATTATTAATTACCTGACTTTCTTTATTTATTAAAGATTTTGTAGTAAAAACTAAAAAAGAAGAAGATATATTTGTGGAAAATAAAGATGAGAAAAATACTTGAATTATATTCTAACATACTTATCTACGAAATGCAAAAGTTATAGAGAATTTTTTCGATATTCGATATTTATACTAGAATTAGACCCCACTTTTTGAGATTTCACTGAATTTGTTGTTGACTCTCGATATTTGATATTTATACTTGAATTACCTCTAATCAAATATCTTTGTTTAGAACAAACAAATAAAACAAAAAAAAAATTAATTATAACCGTTGGGACCCGGTTTCCGGTCCTGTCCGGGTAAACTCATTTTTTTCTGGAATTACCGGTTCCGGTCCGTCCCGATCCGGTAGTCCCGGTTCCGGTCCCGTTGCCAGCCATAGTGGGGTGTAATTGAGAACCTGTGATGGACAAAATTCCAAGCTGGAGATTACATAGGAGCTGAAGGGAATGAGTTTCAGAGGCAACATCATTTTGCATTTTCTTGGCAATTTGGAATGAGACAGAATAGAAGATTGTTTCATTATTCAGAGGATGATATAAGATATGAGGAGAATTTAAAACTCTATTTTTGTTTCAGTTGAATCTTTAGTGTAAAGAGAAATGCAATACTTTCCAGCTTCTAAATGAATTTGTTCATATAAAATTATGTATATATCTCTTACAGCTTCTTGGCGACAAGTTTTGAGTCACTTTGCTGTGTTATTTCTCTGGTTTCTCATTTTTCAAATATAATCATGTAATCTGGTTTTCATGTTCAGTGTTCAACCTAACTTACAACGTGTTTTCTTCTTTTGAAATATTCTTCCAAGTCAATATTGATCTGTTCTTTATCAATCAAGGAATAACAGATTCGGCAGCAAAAAGGAAGCATAAGATGTTGTTTCAGTGAATAAGATTTTCTTGACAAGCCTCATGAAGGATTTCATCCAACAGAAATCCCATGTAGCTGATACTGCCTAAGGTAAGTCGATCATACCATTTTACATAAATGAAAGCTATATGTATAGAGATCCCCTACATTTATTGATAGAATAGATACTCATGGATAGAGGGATATCTCGTTGATTCTCAGTTTTGGGCTGGTTTCTGAAGTTGCATTGTGTCATTTAATCTTTATTAGTGCAGGTATATGATGCACACACTGTATACCCTTTTCTACCTTGTGCAATGTGCATATGACCAAGAACTGTCACATGTAGATTTCCTGGCTAATGAAGGTCACTGACACGAAGATTTGCTAGTTTGGGAAATGGAGTTTTTGCTCTTGGCTGATTTAGGTAATGTTGCTTATGAATGATTCTAGGATCTTTAATAAGTACTTTCCAATGTACCAAAAAAATAAAATGACTGAGAACTGTAACATTAAGGTGCTAACAAGGAAATAACCTTCTCTAGGTAAAGCCATTAGGGGGCTGTTTTACCATGAGAATTGTGAGTATTTGAAAAAAGTAATTTTTGTTTTCAAAGTGAAAAATGATTCTTGAAAATTGGAGTTGGGTTTGGCCATGGATACAAATTGAAGTTGTTTTTGAATTTTTGTGAGTAGTTTGGAGTGAAAACAACAGTATTTTCAAATTCCTATGATTCCGAGTTGAATTCCGGATTTTTTCAAAATTCTATGGACCAACATGTTTTATGGAGCTGAAAAAGAGAAAAAATCATGGCCAAACGCTAGGTCTTTTTCTAGAGCAAATGTTTGTCCTAATGAGAGCATACCAAGCCCAAGACATAATTTCAGCCAGCTAGTATCAGCTATATGTCTAAGACACCTTAGAGTAGACAAAGGATTTACTTAAGCATTATTTAGCATTATAAGAAGAGAATATTAAACAAATCGCTAGCACCTAGTTAGGGTGTGTAAACTTGATATCAAAGCATTGATTTTCTTGTGAGTCATGGACCAATGTCATAATGGAATCTATACTTCTAATATGTTGTGCGCTGTATCCATATTTTGTGATTCTGTGGAGGGATATTAGGTTTTCTTATGTGTTATTTTAGATTTCTCTCAATGTTGGTAAGTCATGTCTAGAGCCAAATAAGTGTTATCAACTTTAACTTATTTAGGAGGAGCAGGAGATATCACCCACCATAGATCAGTGAGATCCCAGCAAGGCTAAAGGAGTGATAAATTTGTTCAGATTGAGACTTTTCCTCTTATTCCCCTGCTTCCCAACCAATAAGAAGGTGGAAAGAATTTACTCTCACCCAATGGGATAGTATAGACAAACATATGATTGACGCTATTAATTATCTTTCTTAAGAGTCTTAGCAACATAACATGAGGTAGAAATACAATGGTACTATACGATGTGTGATTAAATACCAAACTGTTGGCCCAAAGTTAGCAAAGTCTCTAGTAGTTCTTTGGCATCAGGCCTTTCATTTGGAGAGACACTTAAGCATTGCAGAGCAATTTCAAGCACTAGAAGCATTTGTTGATGAACTTGAACCGAATTTCCACTCACTCTGCTGTCAACAACTTCACCCAAATCTTCATGCTGAATTATCCACTTAGCCAACTCTGTTCCTTCACTAATTGCTGGTTTCCCAGTTAGCAGCTCAAGCATTATTACCCCAAAGCTATACATATTACCAGCCTCAGTCACTTTCATCACATAAGCATATTCTGCAAATACAAACATTACATGAAAAATCATTGACTTATAAAACTGAAAGAAAATAAGCACTAGTTATTTAGTGAAGCTGGTATCCTGCATAAAGGAGAGAGAAATTTAATAAGTTGGTGTCATAAATTCGATAGATGTAAAGTTCAATCACATCGAATACCTTCCTTCCCCTTCCTTCTATCCGATCTTACCACTTAAAAAGACATGAACCATATGGAATTACATAGTCAGTTAAAATTCCTACTGCCAATTTCAACTTATTTGAGACTCAAGTGTTGTAGTAGTAGTAGTAGTAGTATAAGAACAGGAACTATAAATGAAGTCCTTAAAGTAACAAAGCCTAAGAAAATGAAAGTTGGTTCGTGTTGGTTTATGAACGATGCTATATCTCTGTGTTGTAGTTATCACCCTACCCAATTAGATATAATTTTTGGTTTCAAACTCTCAAGTTACAACAAACCATAAAGTTTCTCGATGAAGAATCAGACAAAGGGATTCTTGATAATCCTTAGAGGACTCTGAATTGCCTTGTAGGTAAAATAGTGTGCAAAGTGATGTGAGTGATTGTTATATAGATAGATAGATAGAAAATTTCATGAAAAGATATGAATTAAAGAACATTCAATAATTACTTGTTTAAGATTTGAATCACATCATCGTCACAAAAGCAACGAAGGATCAGTTTACCTGGAGGAACATAGCCCACTGCTACAGAAAATTGTGAAGAATTAAATGCCCTCCCTAGCTCAATATCTCCAATTAAGGGCTGGTTCAAATGTTTCATAAAGATGCTGCTTGATGAAATATGGAAGAGAATGATCTGATCGCTGAAGAGAGAGCCTCCATGTAAGATAGCCAAACCTCTACAAATGCCAACTACTAGGTCAAAGCGACTTTTCCAGTCTAAAGTACTGTCGTCACATCTTCCGTGAAGGAGGTCAAAGAGTGTTCCATATTGAGGGTATTCATAAACTATATATGTAGTATCAGATTCCACAACACAAGCTAGGGGAGCCATTGTGTAGTTGCTCAGGTGGCCAATATTGACAAGCCCTTGTTTGAACCTTTCCAAGGTATGCAGGCTGACTGACCTGTTCCTCTTCTTAATCCTCTTGATGCAATAGTACACACCACAAGGCATCATAACCTTGTAGTAAGTGTAGAACTGGTTGCTTTGCATAACGTTAATTGGCCTACAAATTGTGGTCATGGCCTTGGACAGTTTAATTTGAAACTGGTGGAGGCTATCACCAGTGATCCAACAAACCTCGGTTTGGTCCAGGTTAGTCGAAATAAAGTACTGGATACAAATTTTTGCACTCACACCAAAAGCAAAGCCACAGCAAACAAAGAGGACCAGGATTATGGTTGATGAATCAATTTTGTCCTTGTTTTCCAATTTTGGAACTGGGGGAGGATAGATCAGAGGATAGATCAGACCCCCATTTCCATCTGTCTCAACACTGACAATGCTTCCAAACTTTGGAACAACTCCAGACAGTTGATTGTTTGAAAGCACCAACCTAGTCAAGCCTCCCATTA
The DNA here is from genome assembly GCF_000226075.1 of Solanum tuberosum. Lineage (NCBI taxonomy): Eukaryota > Viridiplantae > Streptophyta > Magnoliopsida > Solanales > Solanaceae > Solanum > Solanum tuberosum. The sequence goes on from NW_006239056.1 coordinate 921,265, forward strand.
TCGTCAGGAAGTCTCGAATCTGACCCGAGAACCTGTTGTAAGAGAGATCCAAAACTTCCAATAAAGTCAATCTAGAAAGACTATATGGTATAGGTCCTTGAAAAAGATTGTGACTCAGATTCAAAGCAATCTGTAAACTCAACGGCATATCAGGAATAGGCCCACCGAGTTGGTTCCCTCCAAGTTGGAGTTCTAACAGCACATTTAAGTTGCTAATGTCAACCGGAATTCGACCACTTAGATTATTCGCCTGCAAATTCAAGTTTGTGAGATTTCTCAAACTTGATAACCAACTTGGAATGGAACCAGTCAACAAATTCCAGCTGAAATTGAGCCTCTGCAATCTGTTCAACTGTGAAATGTTACTTGGAATTTCTCCAACCAGGTTATTGGACTGAAGACTCAGTACCTGAAGATTAGACATATCACCCAACTCAACAGGAATAACACCACTCAGCTTATTCTGGGCTAAGTTCAAAAGGCCAGCTTTTGGCACTTTCCCAATTCAGAAGGAATTGGTCCAGTTAACTGGTTGTTGTCCAATTCCAAGTAGGTCAAACTTAGAAGACTTTCAAAGGAAGCAGATGGAAATGACCCATTCAAAGCATTTTGCCCCAATCTCAACTCGATCAAATTTATCGACATGTTTGAAGGAACAGGTCCCTCTAACTTATTGGAAGTGAGATCAACAAACTGCAAGTTCATTGGGAATAAGAGGTCCTGAGGAATTGTACCATTTAATCTGTTAAAACTGAGGTCCAAATTCCTCAAGTATGTGGTTATACCAAAGGGTATATTTCCAACAAAATCATTCTGATTCACAGCAAAATGCGTAAGCGTTGTGATATTCCCAAGGGATTGTGGGATTGTGCCACTCAATCTATTGGCTGACAAAATCAAGACTTGCAATTTGGAAAGTTCACCTAATCTATCAGGAATTACACCAGATAGGTTGTTTAGAGATAGGTCAATCAAAGTTAAGTTGCCAAAGTTAACAATTTGAGTGGGGAATTCACCTTCAAAAGAATTTGCAGAGAGATGAAGCTCCTCCAGAAGATTAAATTTTCCAAGACTGGTAGGAACTGAACCACTAAACATGTTAAAGATAAGGTTCAAACTCTTGAGTGAATTCAATCCATCCAACTGCAAGTCAACTTTCCCCTTCAAGCGATTAAAAGAAAAGTCTAAAGACTCCAACTTTCCAAAACCAGTGAAAGTAGGCAAAAAACCCTCCAATTTATTCCCACTAAAGTTCAACAATTTCAACCCACTAATTCCCCCACAAACAGTGATGAACTCATTTGGGATAGAGCTCAAAAAGTTTTGGGAAACATCAATAGACTCCAAAGTATCAATTTGACAAATAACAGGCAAGAATTCAGAGCTAGAAATAGTGAACAATGAAAAGGTAACTTTGGTAAGGGAAGAATTGTTAGAATTGCAAGAAATCCCTTTCCAAGAACATGGGATTGAGTTTCTATCAATCCCATTCCATGCAAAAGAAGAACCAGTATCATTCTGAAGCAGATCATAGACCTTTGTCATGGCATTAATTTGATTTGGGGGCAATTGGGAAAGCACCAAATGTAAAAAGAAAGACAAGTACAGAATAGAAGGAAGATAGACAAACATTGTGGCTTGCATTTGGTTTCAAGAATTGAACTGACAAACTTCAGTAGGCAATATTATGCATGCACATAATCCAAGTCATTATTAACAAAGGAGAAAGATCAACAGGAGACTTGAAAGACCTTTGACTCATGCAACAGTTCCACTACTATGATAGTTAGAATTCTAGTCAGTTTGGTTAAAGTTTCTAAAAACAGCTTATTTTTTTTTTTTGATAAAAATAACAGTTAGTCTATATTCATCCACAGGTATACTACCTCAAAAGTGTAGTTCCCCTCCAAAAGTGTTGTAGTTACATAGGATCCTATACCTACCAAGTTACAGCCAGTCTATAGTTGTGCTGATTACTTCTGAGCTATCTAAGACTACTTGTTTACACCAAAAATAATACAGGGCTAAACATTTAAGCTTAAATCTTTGTATGTTGCTCTGCTTTCCTTCATGACATCTCTGGTTCCTCTCTAGCCATACTGTCCACCATATACATGATGGGACCATCTTCCATCTCTCCTCCTTTCTTCCTGCATTTCCATCTCTATTCCAGCACTTCAA
>NW_006239056.1:924599-932051 GCF_000226075.1 Solanum tuberosum
CACTATCGATCATTGGTCATTATCGGTTAACGGTTAAGATTTCACATAACAAGATCATTTAAAATCACATAGAAACGAGAGTTTCAAAAAATCACATAGAAACGCTGACAGACATTTTGCTCAAAAGCAAGCATTGTCACACTGTAGAATAACCGAGAGTTTGAGATAGTCATAAATGAAAGTATGGAACTAAACCCCAAGTCAATGACTCTATATACCGAATGATATAAATTATTTTATTAATTTACTATCATATTACCGGTGAACCCGTAAGAAAAATCCTCAAACCGTTAAGAATGGATAATTTTATATAAAAAAAAGTTAAGATTAGTATTAAAACCACTAAATCATAACACATTATTGATAAATCAATAACTTCTTTTAGTTCGAGTTATTGATTTTGATTTGATTTTGAATAGCCCTACCAGCATAATTAATTCAAGCATTACTAAGACACTCTATTCAACACCATTTTTATACATTTTACCAAAAAATTCAGGTGTATTTTCTCAAAAATGTTTTCAAAAAGGTGCTTTCGGAAAAAAAAAACGATTTTGTTTAACTTGTAAAAAATAGTTTCAGCTACTCGTTGGAAGTATTTATTTTCTCCTAAAAACTTAACCAAACATTTTACTTTTCTAAAATAAGTATTTTTTGAAGAAAAAATAATATATTTTTAACCTTAAAAACTTGATCAAACGGGCTATTAATCTCCCTTGCATTGTAGACATGATTAATACTCTCATTCATATGTTACTACTAGTAAAATTATTCGCCCCTCGCGCAGGAATTTAATATCATGGAATTTATAGATTGTAATATCTTATCATTTATCCTTCAATCAATCATCTTTAATTTGATTTTATAATTTATCCTTTTGCTTCCGGGAAGGGTTACTATTTGGTATGTTTGGGGAATCAAATGAACATCAATCTAAGATATTAAATTTTCTAATAAATAAATAATCGTTTGTGAAGGGATAAATAAATTTTAAAAGGCTGAAAAAATTAACAAATATTCTAATTTTAACATGTAGAAAGCTCAGCCCTACCTTTTGCTTTACATATATCATTTTAAAGTTCCTCATTTAAATATATCATAAGAAATTATTAAAGTGAAATATTAAAGGGAGAATATATCATATTGTTATATATACTTGAAAGGGAAAAATATTACACAAAACTATTTAGTTTGTTTGGGTGCTTTCTAAAAAATCCGCATACCAGAGTGATGAAGTTCAATTTGAAACTACACTTCTATTCCAATCGCAATGTTGAGAAATACATCGATTACTTCAAGAAAAGTATTTACAACTTGCAGTAAACTTGAGAATCTATTCATGCTTCATATTGAATATGAGCAATTAACTTATTGTGTAGTTATCTATGTCTTTGGGATTAAAAGAGGCTCCAGTCTAGTCATATTCCTCTATAGGTCATCCGGCACAATATCCTTGACTCCATGTCAAAAATTTATTAATTTTTGTCTTCTTTTCCTGGTTCATTTTGCTTATCAAGGTACGAACTTTTCATAAAAGTCACAACTTTTCATAAAAGTCGCAACTCTTCATAAAATTCGCAACTTTTCATAAAAGTCACAACTTTTCATAAAAGTCGCAACTCTTCATAAAATTCGCAACTTTTCATAAAAGTCACAACTTTTCATGAAAGTCGCAACTCTTCATATTTCATTCACACCTTTTAAAATCCAACAACGTGTACTTCATATATCAATTTAAAGCTCTAATAAAAGACATTGGCCTTTAACCTATATTGTACCACCCCTAGACAAAAAAAATGATTAACTCAAATCACCAAAGGTAAAGTAAGATTATGGAGAAACGGTAGATGAATGCATCCAACAATGCAAGTATACATAGGATTAAAGGAGAAGCATTCACAATTCCAAAATTAAAAAGAAAATTCTCAAGGTATAACTGTTATATATACATTTGAACCAACTAACTCATATAGTTTGGCCCAATATTTCATTCTGGTACCAGTTGGTTAAACTTAAGTTTGGCCTAGTATTCCTATCTAGCGATCAGTTGCTTAAGTAAGTTCAAGGGCGGGGGGTGATATTTATACATATGGGAGATTTGGTGGAGGCTTAATTTGTAAGATGGTGTGACGATTGTGAAGGTTTGTGAGAAGAGGGGAAAACTAGCTTTGAAAATAAATAAATTAAAAGGGAATCCTGATTTGTGGTGGTGCCACGTGGTGGGCCTAGGGTTCTCTTATATATATGATTACTTTATTTTCTTTGTAGAGCATATGGCCCTTCATCAAGAAGAGTTGCTACATATGAATGAATCGTATAATTCTTTGCACAAGCTACTTTCATTATACTCCTAGCTATCAGCTATCATTTGTACTCTCTATATATGCTTGATTTTGTCCGTATTTGTATGCATAGGAACCAAATAACACTCATGTTTTGTCCGAGCTTAGAAATGAATGCGTTAGTTTTTAATAGTGTTGAGTCGTGTGAATTCATTTGGACTAACCAATATGATTAATTGTGCAGGTGGTGAAACAAGAACAAAAAGGTACAAGAAAATGGAAGCACGGGAATGAGGAATGGATTTGATCACTAAGGCACTTGGGCTCAAGGCTAAGAGGAGTAAAAGAAGTTCAAAAGTAAAGAAAAGTCCTAAGTGAATCCAGTCCGCGTCGCGGAGAGGGAATTAACTATTTTGTCCTGATGATGATGTTGAGGAAGAGTACTTTGTATGCTCTCTGCATCGCGAAGAGGAGGTGTTTGACTAAAGATGAAAATTCCAAGCCTTGGCGCGTCACGGACCTGTGCTCCAATTTTCTGTTGTTTTTCCTAAATTATAAATAGACTCGGATTTTATTTTATTAATTATTCCTTTTCTGGGTTTTGAAGAACGGCGACTTTGGGAGCTATTTAATCTGTTCTTAGGGTTTATTTCTAAACTTTACTACATTCGATCTCTTTTATGTTAATTGAACATTGCAAAATTGAGAATCGCATTATGAGTAGCTAAATTTCCTAGTTCTGGGATTGTGGCTACATGATAATTGTATTTTATTAACTTTGGTGGATTGATGTTGATTATCATATGAATCTCTCTTTTGTCCTTGCTGTAGTATTTCATGGCTGGCCACTATTGAAATAAATGTCTTGTCCGAATTGAACTCGGGAGAGGAATAAGAGGATAGAACGTGGGGTAAAATGAGCATGATCTTCTCTAGGTTTAGGGTTGATTTGTATCTAGGATAGAGATATACTTTAGAAACTTTACTTGGTCAATAGATAGGACGAAATTGTAATGGCCAGTAATTGGTTCATTCTATCCCAGCTCAGCGATGTAGTCAGGTTGCATATTACTGTTGGCGATTAGAGGTCGGGAGACCATGATCATACATTTAACCATGTAATCAGTGATTCGATAATCAATTTCATTCATTAAATGAGATAATTTGCAAGAATCCATAGCAAGCTGCAACCCTGAAATTCCTCAAGTCATTGTTTGAAATCCAATTGAAATCGAATCGTAGTAATTTATGTCAATAAGTAGATAAATAAATCATTTGAAATCCCATATCACTATTATTGATAACACTTGTTCTAAATTTTAATTGTTGGAAGAATTAAATATATCTAATCTTAAGTCCCTGTGGATACGATATTATCCGACTCTTAAAAAGATTTACTTTAATACTTGCACGACCTCGTACACTTGTGTGTGCGTTTGGGGACAATATTTATCTTTACTAATATCAGGCAAGATTATTGGGTGCACCTAGTGAAGTTGAATGTTCGAATTTCATGTTTACTTTGTCATATATCTTATGATAATTTTGCTATGGTTGAGACAGGACTCCGACCTACATATCCAGACGACATCAAAATACTAGACATAGCTACTCCAAGAAGAGATGCACAAGTATTCGCATAACATATACTAATTTAGTTTTAAACAATTCTTTCAATCATCTTATTAATTATTACAAGGGAGTTTTTCGAGTAGCATAACTATTCATGTAACATCACCATATCATGACAATACCCCAAAGAAGTTCAACTATCCTAAGGATTCCATTTGTATCATGTGAAATGATTATATTAAAGAAGAATCAGTTATTACTATTAATGATTATGAGATTTTTACAAAATAATATGTATTTGAAAGTTTGTAATCACAAATATTTATTTATAAAAAGAAAATGATTTTATCACTTTAGGATATTTTGATAGCTTATTATGAACTATGATTTACTTATTTGATAAGATAGTATCAATTTGAACAGTTTTCACAGCTTATGAAATTTTTATATTTATGAAGAAAAAATACTTATACAACTTAAGAAATCAAAATTACATGTCCAAAATAAAACTTCAACTTCATATTACTTTAATTTCACAACATGATTTTACATCGCATGTCCAAACGACTGATAATTGAGGGAACTTGACTAAATTAAAGGCCAAAATTAGTCTTTGTGGGGTCAGAGAAAATAGCCATAAAATAGAAAATGAAATCATGAGAACGTCTAAACATTTGCTGCAAATTTTCCATATTATCGTATTTGACTGGTTTGGAGTCATTTTTAATTAATACTAAAAGACTTTGACTATTTCCAAGTCGTGCTTTTGATTTTGGAAATTATTTTCTAAAAAAAAATGATGAAAAAGATAAAGGTGATTAATTGTTGATTTAACAAATTCCCTTTCCAACGAGTATATGTAAATTAGTGAACTTTCGCGATTTATGTAATTATAAAAAATGATTAAATATATTTTTAAATCATTAATATTACTATTTTGATAAACAGTGTAATAGAAAAAGAGAGTGTAAATAAAATCACTATCCTGAGACAACTTATTTATGAAAATTGCTAAAGGGATATTTTCAAATTGTAATTCCAACTTAAATCTGCTGTTGAAAAAGAGGAAAACATAAAATAAAAATAAAAATAAAAATCATAATTTCATACTAAATATAACGAACATTATAACAATATTAATGCTTCAATAAACAATAATATTAAGTAACTTGATTATTAATTACCTGACTTTCTTTATTTATTAAAGATTTTGTAGTAAAAACTAAAAAAGAAGAAGATATATTTGTGGAAAATAAAGATGAGAAAAATACTTGAATTATATTCTAACATACTTATCTACGAAATGCAAAAGTTATAGAGAATTTTTTTCGATATTCGATATTTGTACTAGAATTAGACCCCACTTTTTGAAATTTCACTGAATTTGTTGTTGACTCTCGATATTTGATATTTATACTTGAATTACCTCTAATCAAATGTCTTTGTTTTGAACAAACAAATAAAACAAAAAAAATAACATTGATTGAAATCAAAACAACATATCACTAAGTCTATAATTCTTTTAAGAGAAAAACAAAATTATCATGTGTTTTTAGAGTTAATAAATTGTTGCTAACTAAGATAAATTATCAAAGGTTATTGGTGATTAATTGTTGATTTAATTATTCAAAACAAAGATTTTTTTTTTGTTTTTTCTTCAATAACCAAGAAATGAGATACATGTTTTGGTCTAAAAAAAAATGTTATAATATGTATCATGTGTTTCCCATCTTGAAAAAGGGAAAAAAGAGTCCTTGCAAAACGCATGATCCACGACTCCACTTTTGGAAATAAATAATTAAATATAGGATTAAATAATTTTCTTAAAATTTATTGGATGTTTTTTCTAGACATTTGAATTAAGTCTTGTTTTTATTAAATATTTTAATTAGATTTTTCAATTCAAATTTTGAAAAAAATAATATTGATGCTTGTTTTCATTTGCTTATTAAATGGTTCAGTTAACCACTTAAAAATATGTCATATCCTTAAATTATACACACTAACCTCAAGTAGAAAATATCAAAAGTTTTACAGCTTATTAAGATAAATAATATAATTAAAAAAATGACATATCTTATATGATCAACTTAACTAATTAATAAACGCTTGACGATGAAATACGGAAAAAAAAAAAGATAAAAAAATATTAAGAGTAAAACAAACTTAAAGGTAAAATTATTTTCAACCAATACCCATTGTTACTTTTAGAACGAATAAGAAAATAATATAATATGAATTGAAACTGATGAGTAATTCATATCTCATCACTTTTACAAATACTTTAATTAAAGAAAAATTTGCGTATCTTAACATATAAATTAAAATAAAATAATAAAAATATTTTTAATTAAATATTAATTAAAAACGTGTAAGAGAAAAATATGACAAAAAATACAGAGACTTGTATGACAAAGGCTGACCAATTCAAATCTTTTTTGAATGTAAACGCGTTTTCCAAACTTTCCATTTTGGTCAAAAGTGGGATCCACACCTTGTGGAAATATTAGCATAAACATTTTTCATAGTTGAAAATACTCCGAGTCAGTTTGGTACTAGGGATAAGAGATAATTAATTTTGAAAATAATTTAGTATGAATTTATTTATATTTAATTAAAATAAAATTGTGTAATAATTTATCTTAGAACTAGTTATTTGAGATTGTAATATTATTTTTATTTAATATTAAAAATAAAATAATAATTTAAAAAAATTAATTTCAGAATAACTTGTCCGACTACGTAGTGTTTGTGTCTATATCTCTGTCAGTCAAACAAACTATTTTGGAAGGAAAAAAAAAATGCAAAATTTCCATAACGTTTTCCCCACGATTGGCTTTTATTTTCAAAGACAATTTATATATTTGTATAAAAAGAACCATGAAAGTTAATTTTTCCTATTTTATCAACTTTTTAATATAATTTTTAATTTTAACAGTTTACATAATATAATTTAAAAATTACACCATTAAAGAATATTTTGAATACTTACAAGTTATATATCTTTAATTTAATTAGATTTTTCTTACTTTTTAAAATTATTAATCAAATTAAAATCAAACAAATTAATTAAAACCGAGGGAATAAACAAAGGAATGTGGACACTCGTAAGTGTGACTATAATTTTTCTCTTATGCAGCTATTTTCAATCCTCTTTTTTTTTATAAAAGTTCTGTCCATTAAGAAAAAAAGACAACAAAAATTAAGGTTGTTACCATCCCCTCCCCATACACCTCTCATAGTTATTTTTTTAATATGATGTTCGATATTTTTATTGAAGTTTGATTATTTTAAATTAGTATTGTGTTGGATTTCATTCAAGGGAGTATTTTATATTAAAAACTTTATATATTCATGATTCGAACTTAAAACTCTGATTTAGAAAAATACAGCCTCAGTGCATCACATTCTTTGATGGTACACCCATACGCACAACCTCACAAGTCTATATGTTCATAACTCGAACTCAAAATTTTGATTAAGAAAAAAACAGTCTCAATGCATCACATTCTTTGGTGGTACACCCACACACACAACCTCACTAGTCTAGTCTACTTTTTTTGTTTTCATACCAAAAAATAGTGAAGTCCAGTCAAAC
>NW_006239056.1:932443-947269 GCF_000226075.1 Solanum tuberosum
CCTACCCCACTTACCCCCACAACCAAGTGCCCAACAAAATTTCCTTTTTTTCTCCATTCTTTTCTCTATGCATATGAAACACAAAACATTTGTTCCTTTGTTCCCTCCCCTTATTTCACCTGAGCTCAGAGAGTATATGCAAATCTTGTACATAGATTTTCTTGAAACCCATTATCATTTTCTTGAAGTTTTCAGCTTTCTGACTGTCAAAGCCAAAAACAAAAAAAAAATGAACTTAAGGTATGCTCCCCATATAGTTATTACTATATTCTTGTCTTTTTCTCTTCAAATTGTGTTTTCTCAATTGCCCCCAAATCAAATTAATGTCATGAGAAGTGTCTATGATCTGTTTCAGAATGATACTGGTGCTTCTTTTGTATGGAATGGAACTGATAAAGCTTCAACCCCATGTTCTTGGAAAGGGGTTTCTTGCAATTCTAATAATTCTTCCCTTACCAAAGTCACCTTTTCATTGTTCTCTATTTCTAGCTCTGAATTCTTGCCTTTTATTTGTCAAATTGATACTTTGGAGTCTCTTGATGTTTCCCAAAACTTTTTGAGCTCTATCCCAAATGAGTTCATCACTGTTTGTGGGGGAATTAGTGGGTTGAAATTGTTGAACTTTAGTGGGAATAAATTGGGGGGTTTTTTGCCTACTTTCACTGGTTTTGGAAAGTTGGAGTCTTTGGACTTTTCTTACAATAACATGAATGGGAAAGTTGACTTGCAGTTGGATGGATTAGACTCACTCAAGAGTTTGAACCTTAGCTTTAACATGTTTAATGGTCCAGTTCCTACCAGTCTTGGAAAATTTATTCTTCTGGAGGAGCTTCATCTTTCTGCAAATTCTTTTGAAGGTGAATTCCCCACTCAAATTGTGAACTTTGGCAACTTAACTTTGATTGACCTATCTCTAAACAGCCTATCTGGTGTAATTCCTGATAGATTAGGTGAACTTTCCAAATTGCAAGTTTTGATTTTGTCAGCCAATAATTTGAGTGGCACAATCCCACAATCCCTTAGGAATATCACAACGCTGACGCGTTTTGCTGCAAATCAGAATAATTTTGTTGGAAATATACCCTTTGGTATAACCACATACCTGAGGAATTTGGACCTCAGTTTTAACAGATTAAATGGTACTATTCCTCAGGACCTCTTATTCCCAATGAATTTGCAGTTTGTTGATCTCACTTCCAATAAGTTAGAGGGACCTGTTCCTTCAAACATGTCGATAAATTTGATCAGGTTGAGATTGGGGCAAAATGCTTTGAATGGGTCATTTCCATCTGCTTCTTTTGAAAGCCTTCAAAGTTTGACCTACTTGGAACTGGACAACAACCAGTTAACTGGACCAATTCCTTCTGAATTGGGAAAGTGCCAAAAGCTGGCCCTTTTGAACTTAGCCCAGAATAAGCTGAGTGGTGTTATTCCTGTTGAGTTGGGTGATATTTCTAATCTTCAGGTACTGAGTCTTCAGTCCAATAATCTAGTTGGAGAAATTCCAAGTAACATTTCACAGTTGAACAGATTGCAGAGGCTCAATTTCAGCTCGAATTCATTGACTGGTTCCATTCCAAGTTCGTTATCAAGTTTGAGAAGTCTCACAAACTTGAATTTGCAGGGGAATAATCTAAGTGGTCGAATTCCGGTTGACATTAGTAACTTAAATGTGCTGTTAGAACTCCAATTTGGAGGGAACCAACTCAGTGGGCCTATTCCTGATATGCCTTTGAGTTTACAGATTTCTTTGAATCTGAGTCACAATCTTTTTCAAGGACCTATACCAAGTAGTTTTTCTAGATTGACTTCATTGGAAGTTTTGGATCTCTCTTACAACAGGTTCTCGGGTCAGATTCCAGACTACCTGACGGGAATGGGAGGCTTGACTAGGTTGGTGCTTTCAAACAATCAACTGTCTGGAGTTGTTCCAAAGTTTGGAAGCTTTGTCAGTGTTGAGACAGATGGAAATGGGGGTCTGATCTATCCTTCCCCAGTTGTGCCACCACAAGCTGCTGCAAAAAAGAGAAAATCAATAGTTGTTGCAGTTGTTGTCCCAATTGCATGTGTAGCAACAATTGCCGTTTTCGTGGTGATTGCTATTTCAATCTCTAGAAGATATTACAGGATCAATGATGAACATTTTCACTCAGGATTAGAAATTTCTCAATCCCCTGTCGTTCAGGGAAAGGTTTTAACTGCAAACAGCATTCACAAGTCAAATATAGACTTCACAAAGGCAATGGTAGCAGTGTCTGATCCCTCAAATGTTGTGTTCAAGACAAGATTTTCAACCTACTATAAAGCTGTTATGCCATCAGGTACAACCTATTTTGTCAAGAAGCTTAATTGGAGTGACAAAATATTTCAGTTGGGAAGCCATGAACTATTTGGGGAAGAGCTAAAAAATATTGGAAAGCTGAATAATTCAAATGTCATGATTCCACTAGGCTATCTTTTGGCTGCTGATAGTGCTTATCTCTTCTACGAATTTGCCCCCATTGGCTCATTATATGATGTTCTTCGTGGTAGCTTGGGCTACTCGTTAGATTGGGCAAGTCGCTACAGCATAGCTATTGGAGTAGCTCAGGGTTTAGCTTTTCTTCATGGATGTGAAAAGGGTCCAATCCTCCTCCTCGACCTTTCCAGCAAGAGCATTCTCTTGAAGTCCCAGAATGAGGCTCAGATAGGAGACATTGAACTCTACAAGGTGATGGATCCTTCGAAGAGCACAGGCAGCTTTTCTGCTGTTGCTGGTTCTGTCGGTTATATTCCTCCAGGTAATGAACTATTACTTGGTTAATGGTTAAAGTTTAAGATCCTTCGACATTGATTTATACTCCTTAAGGGTAATGTGACGTTTTTTGTCCTAACTGTCGTACCATGCTTTAAACTCATCTTTTTGTGTTTAATCTTCATATAGTTATTGTTGTTTTCGAACTTAAACACTTCATTATATCCTCCCACCATGAAACGGTGTTGAACTGTCTTTCGATATCTAAAGTGAAACAGTGTGTCAGTATAGCCTAGAGAGGGAGGAGCGGGTTAAAATGTAACATGAGAAGCCTCAAAGTTGAGCATATATTAAGTGATGCATTTCCTTTTTGTGTTACAGAATATGCATACACAATGAGAGTCACAATGGCTGGAAATGTATATAGCTTTGGGGTTGTCCTGCTGGAATTGTTGACAGGAAGGCCTGCAGTTAGTCAGGGAACCGAGTTAGCCAAGTCAGTGCTGAGCAACTCTGAGAAGCACAGCAAGTGGGATCACATTCTGGATTCTAGCATTTCTAAGACATCGCTCAACATTAGGAGCCAGATGTTAGCAGTCCTCAAATTGGCTCTAGCTTGTGTCAGTGTATCACCAGAAGGCCGGCCAAAGATGAAGAGTGTGCTTCGAGTGCTTCTCCATGCAAGGTAATCGGATGTCAAAGGAAAGTTAAGGAGAAAACAGCCAAGATGGTTTTCTTCTTTTTCTTTTGGGGAGGAGCTGCAAGTGGTGAAGGTGTTGTGAGCTATGCAGAATATGCCAGTTTTGCCAGTTTATACATATTATATTAATGTAAACATATAGATATATGATGATAGTAGTTACATAACTTTGAATATGATGTTAGTTCTCAGTGTAACATAGTCCATTTTTCTTGTTCATGTGTAATATATATATATATTATATATAAAAGGTCTTTGGGAGTGAATCCAATTTGTATAACAAAACTTCTTTAAAACACCCCCTTAGTATATCAAATCCCTTACATTTTCATGTTTAAAGACAAATTAAGTAGGTGTTTGAACATACGATTTGAGATCATAATTTTAAATTTCTAATCCTTCAAAAAGCAGAATTTGGGATTCCACATTATGATTTCAAGTTTTTTTTTAAAATGTATAATTTGATCCCATAAGTTTATCTTTTGAAAAAAAGACCCATTATTTTATATTTTGCAAAAAAAAACTCATGGTGAACGTGAAAAGATTAATCTAACCACATGAAAGGATTATTAAAATTAGTTATTACTATTGTTGACTAATTGATCTTTATGTGCATTAAAAAAACTTGTAATTGTAAACATTTATTTATAAATGAAACATAAAAATGTGTGATTTATCAATGTGGCATCTTAGAATATTTTGAAATCATGCTTATGAATTGTAATGTGCTTATTTGGTAAGATTGTATAAAAATTGAAAAAAAAAATGATTACTTATCACGACACTTCTGGGGTTTTCATGTTTATAAGAAAAAACACAAAAGGAAGGTGCTGACACAGCCCTTGTCTTAGTTGTTTTTCTTGTGGAACATCATATTAAATGGCATATTGAAGCACGAAAAGAAGTAATTTTCTAATGGCAATAGTGAACTGCAGATAGAACTGAAATTGCAGAACACTCTTAAATATAGAATCAATAGAAAGTTTTGCAACATTCTTTGCAACAATATTTGAATGATGAAGCAACAAAGAGCTCATCTTGAGGCCATAATTTATCGCAGCCATGAAAAATGTCCTCATGAGTTTACACTTCAATAAAAAGAAAAGATTAACCATGCGAAAAAATGACCTCTAACCATCCATTTCCATTCATCTTCTGAATTGTGACTAAGATGATGCTTCAGATGTTATAGCATATCGTTTTCTGTCCACTCCATGAAGCTCCTGGCTGAAACTCGAGCAAATTACACTACAAAACATCTAATCTCCCACAATGAGGACAAGAGCCTAAAGAGTAAGGTCTTTAGGATCCTCAATTATCTGTGCTAAGGTTTGCAGGAAAGCCGCCAATTCAGCACCATATATTACTCGATGATCAGCAGTGACATTGACCTGAAATATTTTAACAATTTATAATTTAAGCATTTGATAATTGCATAATCCTAAACGTTTATTTGAGAAAAAGAACTAGCATGCCAAGAGCAAACATAAATCATCATTCTACCTGCATTTGATTTTTCATGCCAATTTGACCATCTTTGGTGCCAACAAGTGTGGGCTGAGATGCTCCTACAGCCATGATTGCACCCTAGACAAGAGTTGAACCAATGTGAGAAACAATACCAGAAGTATTCACATATCAGGCAGGAGGAAATATAGCAAACACATGAGTATCTATGACTGGGACTTACAGTTCCTGGCGGTAAGATGGCATCAAAACGGTCAACGCCAAACATCCCAAGGTTGGATAGAGTAAAAGTGCCTGCAGTACAAATCCCAACAGCCAAAACAATCAAACTCCTAAACAACATATGAACAACAAGAACCTTGGACATGCAAAAGCAGAGAAGTCAGCTGGATGCAAGAAATGAGCTTAAATGAAGAAGTGGGGATTCATATAGCCGACCCCAACTTGTCAGGGACTAAGGTATAGTTGTTGTTGTACTGTAAAAAAAAAATCACTAAACACAACTAACTTAACTAATCTCCTGCCATGGAAACAAGAAATAGACATTCCCTTTCTCATTATTTGATATTTGGTCAATTGGCATCTTTGATCGAGTACATCCAAAGTTCAAACTAATCACTATTTCAGTGCAGAAAAATCATGCCAAATTACAACAAACTGGCCTAATCTCTACTTGCAAGAGGAGATAATGCACATGCTTCCAGCATAAATGCATGAACAGCTGCGTAATCATTTACGGGCTTTAACATCAATACCTCTAAATAGTTAGGCGATTTAGTCTACAAGATTATTGTTGATACGCAGAAAACAATAGGAGACCATCGAAAAAGTGCAAAGGCATCAAAGTAAATATCTACTTCACCAACAACAGAAAATGGACATAAAAAATAAACAAAATGGAAATTAAGCATTCTGAAGGTGAGAACATGCCCTAGAAGAAGGGATATCAATAGTGTAACAGGGGCCAGAAGACAGATAACCCCCTGTGCTGCAGATTCCACCTTCCTTGGCAGTTCAAGTGACCCACAAGGGGTGAATGTAGACTGTAGTACTGGAATGATAACAATTACGGAAAAGGGTCAAAAATGCCTGCCATTTAAATTAATCCTAACAAATTCTGTAGCATCAATTCCGTTTAGGTCTTGACTCTTGAGAATCTTGAAAAATTGCATAATACTTCTTGAGTGCTTCCTTTACATTTTCCCAATAAGGATAATTAGAAGTATAATCCCAACTCCCTTCTTCTTTGGTTATCTCCTCTGGAATGCACTTAGTCATTATCCTCTGATCTTAAAATATTCTTCTTCCATAGCCAAGATTGACCTTGTGGTATGAGAGCCAAACCCCTTAGTTTGGAGGAAGAGGTTGTTTGTAAGATCATGCCGGAAACATCTTCATCTTCCAACCTTGTTCATTCTCGTGTAAATATTGATGTCTTCTACTCTTTCAAAAAAATATTACTTGCATGAAATTGATGTCCTACCAAGAGCAAAAAGTATCATCCATGTCCTCTTATATTCCTTATTCTGCTTTTGCCAAGAAGTAACTATCCCCATGGATCCATATTCGTTCCTTGGTCCAATGCAGGCCCACATGAGTAAGAGATTATGTTGTTGCTTCAGAACTCAATCAACATTCTATTCTTACAACTCCATGAGAACAATTCATCACTTTGCAAATTCTGAATGATTTTTCTAGAAAATGGAAAATTCATGGTTTACTCATATCCAGTTTGGAGTAAAACCTACCCTCCCTAGACCCCACTTGTGGGATTACATTGGGTATGTTGTTGTTGTTAGCTTCCAGAATTGCCTTATCCTATATCATAGGAGAGAAGAAATATGGCCCAATGAAGAGTACTCCAAAGCTCAGAAAATAATTTTCCAACAAAACAAGTGTATCATAGGAGAGAAGAAATATGGCCCAAGCCATTTTATATCACCATAATTTCCAATTAAAATCCAAATCCCATCTTTCAAGACCACCATTTTTTGTTTAGTCGTGTCTTGTCTCCATGTTTGTCCACTATCTTTTGTCTAGTCACATCTTGTTGTTAAATCTCACTATTGCATGCATGCAAAACATTATTTATGGGCCCCTTACCATAAAAGCCAATTATCCCATGTCTTGCCATAAAAACTCCATCATCCCAAGCCATGAAAATCACTGTTGATGGGTTCAATTCCAAAAAAAACAATACCCCGTCTCTTTATACAACATTCCATTATCTCGTGCCATGCAGATCATTATTCCAGGGTCCTTTTGCCATAACATCCAATTATCACTTGTCTTGTTTGACGTGCTTAATAACTCTATCCTATGATTTGTTCTCTAGTTCATGAACAATCCCTATCATTTCCTATGTCTTGCCCATTACCTATTAAGTCTCTACAATGTCAGAGATTCCTCACTATTACTTTTCAAGCATTAAGTTTTTATGTCTTTTATGTGTATAAGACTACTATTCATGTTATTTGAATTCCACTTGTACTATATATATTCAATAAGTGAAGTACTAATTTTCCATCTCTTGTATAAAGAGCCTTTGTAGTAGTTGGAAAACATCTTATAACCTTTGCAAAAATTATGGTATAATAAAATGTCTTCATCTAGCTAAATTCTCCCTTGATTTTTCCTTTAATATATGGGTGATTGATCCTTAAATGACTGTAGGGTGTTAAATGCTTTTAGTAGTTGTTTCTACTATAGTGCATAAACTGAATTAATGCTAGGCTTTCGCTGCCATAATGAAATCTCTACTATAATGTTTATCATTCTATGATTCCCGTTATTACAAGGCCTTGCGGAAACACTGGATTAACATTTCAATTCAGAATGTAACAGTGTATGGTGGTTCAAAGATCCATTCACAGGTCACTATCCATAGGACATTAAATGTTCTTGTCAAGAATGTCTTGAAGATCCAATTGAAGAATATGATGAGCATTCGGAATAGAGAGAAAAGAAAAGAAAATCCAACAAGGTCATGTAGTATGCTTCATCATCCTACCCTACTCATTTTTAAGGTTAAACTTGAAAAATTTAAGTTTGACTTTGATGAAACTTGAAAGGTTTATCCTCATTCAATCGTTTCACCTCCTTTCCCTTTCAATTGCTTGCAACATTCTCAATCTCAGAAAATGTCCAGAAAGTTGGATAAATAAAAAACATTTTTGTTTTAAGGAAACTATTTAAGATAGCTATGCTATTTTATATTTTGAGAATAGTAACTGTGAGATTGCTATACATATCTCACTAATATAGATATGGTCCTAATTAGAAGTGACTTGCTTAGCTTGAGCATTAAACAAAAAATACAGGAACATAAGCATCCTAACCTATCAAGTTGCCAGTTAGTAATATCTTGCAAAGTAGAATGCTCAACTCTCTGCCCAACCCCAACTAAAACCCAGGAAAAATAAAAACAGAAAGGACAGATTTTCGCTGGAAGTAGGAGTTGATACCTTATAAAAGAAGCAAACCAACTATTCCAATGAATAAAAAGTACTCCCAACATTCTGAACTTGTGTCCTCGTTTGTGATATCCCAAGAATGACATACATTGTTCTTTTAGTAACATTGTTATACCACTTTCCAAAGTTTTAAGATCTCTTTCCAGACATCTACAACCTAATCATGTTTCAACAAAGCACTATAGCAGATCTTTGGTCACCACAAGGATGGAATTTCATTTTCAGAAGAAACCTTAATGATTGGGAAATAGTGAGAGTTGCTGAATTTTTAAACACTGTGAACACTTTCACTGGACTACAGCCAGGTGAGGATAAATTGTGGTGGACAGGAGATGACAAGGGAGTGTTCAAAGTCAACAAATCCTACAAGTTGATGGATCAGACAGATCAACAGTGCTCAAGTTGGCCTTGGAAGCAAATATGGAAGAGCAGAATCCCTCACAAAGTCTCCTGTTTTGTCTGGTCAATGGCTAAGGAAGCAGTCCTTACACAGGACAATGTTATGAAGAGGGGGAGAACCTTGTGTTCCAGGTGCTTCCTATGTGGTGAAACATCTGAGACTGTTAAGCATCTATTTTTACATTGCAAGTACACCCATCATCTGTGGAGAATATTCCTAAGCCTCAAAGGCATCTCCTGGACAATGCCCAGGAAGGTGGCTGAGGCATTACTATGCTGGGAGGAAGCAGGTGTACATGCTAAGGACAGAGGTAGATGGAGAATTATCCCGCGGGCTATCTGGTGGGCTGTTTGGAAAGAAAGGAATTCAAGATGTTCTGAGAGCATAGAGAACAATGTGCAAGAAAGTTAAACTAAACTGCATTTACTTTTAGCTTTTTGTGTAATCAGTTATACTCTAATGACATTGTCTCTACTATTGATGTGTTAGACTCAATTTAGACGTAGACAAGTGAAATCA
This sequence comes from Solanum tuberosum, assembly GCF_000226075.1. Lineage (NCBI taxonomy): Eukaryota > Viridiplantae > Streptophyta > Magnoliopsida > Solanales > Solanaceae > Solanum > Solanum tuberosum. Next base: position 941,737 of record NW_006239056.1, read on the forward strand.
GGAGTACACTTGTATATAAGGTTACAGTACATGGGTCGTATTGTGATATAATACAAAGTTACCAAGTTCAAAAAAAATTAGAACTTCGATAATGGTCTTTTCTGTCATACTAAATAACCGATTGGATTTACTGTTTACTTTTCCTAATCTGTATACATAAATTATACATATATAATACATATACTACTCATCCGCCAGCTATTTCTAGTTTAAACGGGTGAACAGGCGGCTGTGTTAATTCTTCAATTTTCTTTGATTACTCATTATCCCAATTTTGGTAGTCCACAACAAGATTATTACGAGAAAAGTAAAAAACATGAGTTGTTTAGTATTTGTTGGGGAAAATGTGGTGGCTTTGTCTTTTGCAATTGTGCTCTAATCTACTTGATTGCGGTCTGCTAGATTAATCCTTTGTATCCATTCTGCTCTCCCTTTCATTCCAATTAATTTTATTAAAAAAAAAATATATCAGCAATTGAGGTGTATACAAACAGTGAGCAGGGATCACATGAAACTCTTTGTGGGATATAAACGTTTAAAAGTTCTGATTTAACAAATGACAATATATCACAACTAAAAGTAACAAACAAAGCATTTTGAGAGGGAGAGAGGGTACTACACAATTTTATAGGTAAAGTAATTTCATTAATAATTTTATCAGACTAACATCTTAAATTTTGAATCCAATCAAACAGAATCACATAAAATCAAGATGGAGTAAATTTTCTTTTTATCTTCATCAGTCTCTCCAACAAGTTCCCATAACAACATTCACACATGCATCAGCACTAAGTAAAGAATAAATCTCTAACAACATGAGAACACCATGATGCTAAACCATAAAGAAGGGGAATAACTTATTTGTGGCTGTGAAGTTATGCCCCCATGAAAATGAAGTGGAACAAAAACTCACTTTACTAGCAGTCTGGACTTGACCCACTAAAAAAACAATTTGTAGTATTTTAAGCCGTCATAAGTGCCAAATTCTTGTTTTCTGAAGTTGGACCATGAAACTTCAAGAAACAAGCCTAGCAACACCAACTACTGATTTAAAAAAAAAAAAAAGTAACCAACTATTTGTTCTATGTTGTAGCCTCAGTTCATAAGGTGGCTAAACCACCCGTAATGCATGAAACTGGATTAGTAGGACTACCTCAATTTTCTCATTTGGAGTTTTGGAGGCAACTTGGCTCAAACATCAAACTATAATACCAGCTTTTTGATAATAAGTTACAAGTTCTCAAATTCAAGGCGAGGAGCATGCACATATGGAAGAGGAGCTTTGAAGAAACATTAAATGCTATCTCCAAATATATATCTCTTAGTAGCAGAGCAATTCCTATCTCTTAATCAGTTCTAGGCATGTATCAGTCTACTGAGTGCGTGTGAGCCTTAGTCATATGGACTTTATGTAAGCTAATATCCAAGTTAAAGAATCTAGTTCGAGAAAACCACCCTATATAAAGACAGGCAGTTGCAGTGCAACAATATGATCGGCTGGTGATAGGTATATACATGAACACCTCTGTCAAATCAAAGACTGATCACTCATCAAACGTAATAGCATACCTGTGGTGTATTCATGGGGTTGAAGTTGCTTAGCCCGGGCCTTATCAACCAACTCCTTCCATTTCCTTGACAATGAGTATAAATCAACCTGGAAGGAATATTTAATCAAATCAATCACCTCACGATAACCAGATGAAGGTAGACCGTCTATATGTGAAATCAGAATATTAAAAAATGATTTTCAAACTAACCTTGTCAGCATCCTGAAGTACAGGAGTAATCAAGCCACCATCTATGGCCACTGCAACAGCAATGTTAATACTACTGTTATATGTGAAACTCTTCCCATCTCTACAACTAGAGTTCACAACAGGATGTTTCACCAATGCAAGTGCTGTGGCTTTTGCCAACAATGCTGTCATTGTCACTCCTTTCGACTTGACCTACAAATTCACAAATACATTTAGGAACTGAATTGATGAAACTGCTTATCTTAAAATTTACAAAAGCATAGAAGATCCACTTCTGTTTGCCTATTCTCAGAGAATCTCATCCAAATGAAGAAAATCTAGATATTGCAGTAAATACATTTCTCTACTGATTTTCAGATATACCACTTCAGCTAGAATTTTCAGCTTATCTAAACTATGACATAGCATAAACTTCCCTGTTTATCCCAAAAAATCCAATCTTTTTACAACTAATCAAGGAAATAATACAAAGCAAAAAACCATACCTTCTTGTAGAGAGCATCAAGGGCATTAGTAGTAATAGTATACCCCACTCTAAAAGTTGGAACTGCCAAACTCTCCACCATATTTCGACTCACTGCATTCTGCATTGTCGTAAATGGCACAGTCGTCCCCAATTCTACTGCTGGAGCCGCTGGTGCACCACCACTTGGCTTCGCCGCTGCAGCAACACCAATAGGAGCAGAACCAGCTGCTGCTTCAACATCCTTTGCCACAATCCTCCCATTAGGCCCACTCCCAACCACTCCCCTCAAATCCAACCCCAATTCCTTAGCCAATTTCTTAGCATACGGTGAAGCCACCACTCTCTTCCCCCCTTCCGACGCCGGGTGAATAGATGACGCCATTTTCACCGGCCCAGCATCGGATGATGACGTAACCGTAACCGCAGCTGCTACCGTAGAAACCTCTTCGGTTACAGCTGCAGCAGCAGCCGGAGTAGAAGTAGAAGTGGGTGTCGGAGTTTTCGATTTGGCAAGTGAAATTTCATCTTCAGATTCAGCAAGAAGAGCAATTGGAGAACCAACAGGTGCAGAACTACCTTCAGGTACAATAATACTAGCAAGATACCCATCATAAAAAGATTCAACATCCATATCAGCTTTATCCGATTCAACAACAACAACTGATTCACCTTTAGCTAGTTTATCACCTTCAGTTTTCATCCAACTGATAATCTTGCCTTCAGTCATAGTAGAACTAAGTGCTGGCATAAAAATCTCACGGATCTTCGATTCTACAACATGGGTTTTCCGTAAATGGGTCGTCGGAAACACAGAACGGCGGCGGAGGGTGGTGGGTGTGGTGGGGATGAAGGTGGATTGAAGAAGATGAGACATTTTTGCGAACAAATCAAGAAAAATTGAATGATTTTAGAAATGGAGAAAAGAAAAGCGTAGGTTTGTGTGTTTTTTATGGAAATGGATTTCTCGAATGCATCGAAAGAGAAAGAGGGCGGAGAATTCAACTACATTACCGGTGTATTTTGGTGATCAATTTTTGGTTGTTTTGACACTATGGAAGTGGGAACTATAAATTTGGTACCCAAACTAGTTTTTTTTATCCTAACATAACAAAACTTTTGTTTTTCATTCAAGAGTTTGGAATCGCATTAAGGTTGTTCAAAATCGAATTGAAATTGATATGTCTGAATTGAAAAAAAAATATTGGTTATATGGATAATGGGTTATTGGATTTAACGGCTTACGTAACGGTTTCGACTTCTTTTATTATCGGATTATCGATTTTTAACAGTTTGAATTTTATACCATTTAGTATATAAAGTCCTTGATTTTTAGAATTTAGTTTAATATTTTTATTTCTGACTGTCTCAAACTCTCGATTATTCTACAATGTGAGTGTGTTTGCTTTTGAGCAAGATGCAATTTGTTTACTCATGTGCATGGTTCATTTGGTTTATCATCTTGTTTCTAAGTGATTTTCAATAATAAAAAAAACACAATTGAATCAAATCTTAATGGTTAAATTGATAATTGAACTGATAACGATCAATAACATATAAATAATAAATGTTTAGCATGTTTACAAACTAGTAATTGATAAGTTAAATCAATAAAATTTAAAATCAAACCGAACCGATCGATACGCAACCCTATAATGAATAGAAAATGTCATTTTTTGTGTTTTATTGTGAAACTGTAACAATGTGAGATTAACATTTTAGTTGATTAGTTCATTAATTGTTTAGTTTTTTACTCATATTTCTTGTAGAGTTGTACTCGAGATATTTGTAGAGAATAGTAGAGATGTTAGATTAAAATCATACCGTCAAAGAAAGAATCACCTATAAATACATAATAAGAAACATATATACAAAAAGTGACGAGTTTTATGTTTACTAAACATAGCATGAGTTTTTACAAAACATATTAGAAATTTCGCAACAAACTTGAAAAAAAAAATCGCTCAATATTTCATGAATGAAATCAATATGAAATATGTACATCATGCTTAAGTCTTAAAAGTTCGCTCACACTTTTCGTGTATGAAACTGTATAGAATAGATATGAAATATGTATATCTCGCACAAAGCTTAAAATTTTAGTCATCATTCGTGTATAAGAACTTATTAAATCAGTATGAAATATGTGTATTGATATATATATTTTGTACAAAGTTCATGAGTTTTGGACTACAAATACGATAACATTGTATACAACTTTCATAATACAAAATTCACAGAATTACAACAACATACAAAATTTAAATTACAATTATCATATAACTTTAATACAATTTGAAATCTCACATTGAAATTTGGAGGGAAAAAAATCACACTTCGAATCTCACTTAGTATTTTAAATTTTGTTCACAATTTCATATATAAAAATTATATAAAATATGTATATAATTGTTTAAAGTTTGTATTAGATTTCTGAAAATTTAATATAACTATAATATCATATACAATATTAATACAAGGAAAAAAGGACAAATATACCCTGAATTATCGTAAATGGTATGTCAACACCTTCCGTTATACTTTAAGGTTGTATATATCCTTACCGTCAATATTTTGAGTTGTGTTTACCCTTGAGACTAACAGTTCATGGACACGTGGCTTCATCTCAACGACTAACCCGATTTTTTATTTATTTTTTACCCAAAATTAAAAACCCACCTCGTTTCTACTTTAAACCCACCTGAAACCCTTTTTGAAATAGTTCGAACATAATTGAACAAAGCTACGAAATCAAATTCAAAATCTTTCCAACAATAACAAATTCATGTGGTTTGATTCATGAAATTCCGTCTAGTGAAGATGATGGAGCATCATCAGAGCTACTCCCTCACCAAAATTCAACTCATTCTCCCTTACAATTTGAGAAAGAAAATGATGGAGAAGCTTTGAGAATTTTCGGTGAAATAGCTTGATGCACCATTGCAAGCAGAGGCGTATCCAGGATTTCGGCTAGATGGGTGCACGATTACGAAAAAATGTATCTTAAATATAAATTTGATCGATTTGACTTTTAGTTTGTAATATGAACCATTAAAGTTTAAAAATTATAGGTCAAAAATATATAATACTACTAGTTTTAAATTTTAATATACACATTTGATTTAATTATATAAAATATTTACAATGCTAAATTTTTTAGGAATTCTCAATGTAACACACTTGAAAATTTTGAAAGAATAAAGGAAAAAAACAAAAGAAAAATTAGTTGAAACGACAAAAGTGTAATTGATAACCACTTGGAAAATGTTACTCAAAGAGACAAGATAGATATAAGATTTAAATTTCTATC
>NW_006239056.1:947622-966673 GCF_000226075.1 Solanum tuberosum
AATATGAATCATTAAAGTTTAAAAATTATAGGTCCAAAGTATATAATACTACTAGTTTTAAATTTTAATATACACATTTGATTTAATTATATAAAAAATTTACAATGCTAAATTTTTTAGGAATTCTCAATGTAACACACTTGAAAATTTTGAAAGAATAAAGGAAAAAAACAAAAGAAAAATTAGTTGAAACGACAAAAGTGTAATTGATAACCACTTGGAAAATGTTACTCAAAGAGACAAGATAGATATAAGATTTAAATTTCTATCTCTCACTTAGAGAAGTGCACCCAATCATCATCGCATTATTATATGATACTTTGAACATGGGTTCACACATCTATATTTAAATATTTTTTTAAAAATATAACACTACTATATATGATCTAGAGAGGGGAGCATGGGTTCACGTGAACCCACGACACCCCCTTTAGATACGCCTCTGGTTGCAAGGCATTTCTGCCAATTTCTGGACAAGTTCGTGAAGTTTTGATCTCTGGGGTTTATTCCCCACCCTCTTATCTTCTACATCAAGAAATTTCAGCTCATTCTAATGGCTTGAACTCCCAGGCCACTATTGATCGACGTCGTTGATAGCGGTTTTTCGACGGCCTTAATGGAGCAAAGTCAATGCCAAGTTGAGCGCCTCTCCAAGGCGCACACAACCCACAAAAAATAATTGTGTTCCACCAAGAGAAACGCCACGAATCTCATTTCTAATGATTCAGATGTTTGTGTGAACTTCAGAGAAGAAGAAGAAGGCGGCGGAAGTGGCCAATCACAAAATTAACTTGATGATTTTGTGCACCATCATCCATGAACTCTAAAACACAAAAAAGATGACTAATGTTAGTGAAAATTTTGAATTGTGCAACAATTTTTTGAGAACTAAAGAAGAGAGGAAGATGGACAATTAGCACTATTTGAAGGGAATTATGAAATATGAGTGTTTTAATTCGGGTTATGGATGAGTTTTTTTCATTTCGGATAAAAAATATATAAAAAATTAGATAAATTATTGAGATGTAGCCACGTGTCCAGTAGTTAGTCTCAAAGGTATACGCAATCCAAAATATTAACGATAAATGTATATATAACCTTAAAGTAGAACTGAGGGTATTGACATACCATTTACAATAATTCAGAGGTATATTTGTCCTTTTTCCCTTCATACAAATTTAATTCAACTAAAATAATAACAAAACATAAGAAAAATACAATTTCTATACAAATTTAATACAACAACTATAAAACATTAAAAAATATAAAATTTTCATGAACATACAATAATAAATCACAACAATGAACGAAATGGTATGATTTGCGCTTGTGTCAAATGACATATTACTGAATCGAATGAGACTTCAAAAAATTAAAGCCCAAAACCTGATGACAATCCAATGCATAGGATATATTCATGTTAGATTGCAATAATTTCGTTCAAAATATTTCTTCTGTCCAATAATACTTGTTTACTATTGATTTTACACATTTTTTAAGAAATTATAAATAGAAGGGTATTGATTTTGCACATTTTTTCAGAAATTATAAATAAAAGGGTATTGATTTTGCACACTTCTTAAGAAACTATAAATAGAAGGGTAATTTTACTATATCACTCTTTGAATAAAGTAATAATACAATGTCTTGAAAAATGTAATAGAAAAATGACTATAATTAATGATAAGGATAAATTAGGAACCAAGTGTAAAATTATCCATTAATTTTCATAAAATGGACAAGTATTGTTGGATATTTCAAAATAATATAGTGGACAACTATTGTTGGACGGAGGGAGTATATTACATTGTACTCTCTCTATTCCATATTAACCGAAAATTTGAGATTTTTTTTATTGTTCAAAATCATTGAATTGTTCAAAGTTCAAGATGCATGTTTGAATTTTTTTTTCCATGTTCACCCTTTCCTTTAAAGAAGTTTGATATCTTTTAGGAGATAACGTGCACTACTTACAAAGTTATATTTATAATTTCAAAAAGGACAATAGTGGAAAATATAGTTTAAATTATGTCCTTAAATATTTTTCTTAATAAGTGTGCATTGTCTCACAAATTCAGTTAATATGAAATAGAGAAAGTATTTAACAACTCGATTTCATCGGTGGAAGATATCGTGAGGAGTTTATCGGAGAAGAATTTGATGAAGTTCGATACTCAACCCTCACGATCAGTCAACCACAACTAGGCAGTCCCATGTTCAATCTTAATCGAGAATATCTAACTTGAAATCTAGTATATGAAATTATTAATAGGTGATATAAAATGTAATTATTTTAAATTATAAAAAAATTAATAAGAATGAAAAGAATGATTTTAGATAGTTTCTCCATTAATCTAATGAAACATTTCATATTTATCTATGTTGCTAGTTACTGTTTGAAATAACTCGTTAAAGGTTCATATTTTACACTAACGAATTTGACACATTTTTTGTTTGGTACGCAATATAGATCACTACCAATTGAAATATATACTTGTAAATAGACTTAAGACTTACAAAATTAGTTCGTTCCATATGATCAGTGACAGATTCAGAATTTCCATTAAGGGGATTCGAAAAAAAAGACTAGTGCCTAAGATTTGATCTCAAAACCTCAAGGTGAGTTTTGAATCCCTTAACCACTAAGCCAATCTTTAATCTTACATTTAGAAGGTTCAAAATCAATAATATACAGACATAAAACTTTTTTAAAATATCTTAAATATACAACATAATTTTTTGTCTAAGGGATCCGGGTGAACCACCTGGGCAACCTCTAGGTCCTCCCCTGAATTACTATTGTTTAGTAAAAGACAAATTATGCATCTCAATAGCACACTATCATATTTACTTGATCTAAAAATAAAAATAAAATTAATACAAATGAGAAAAGCTATGTAAAAAATTGAGCAAAGATGACTCTTGCAACTAGAAACTCAAGAACATCTTTTGTTTGAAACGTTACTTTTTTGACAAAAAATTAACAGAGGAATGTAACTTGTAATTTTTAAGATAGTTTAAGAATGTTATTTATTCATTATTATAATATAAGAATGTAGATTAAGACTTTAAGTTTGAATTATAGTTAAAAGGGATGTTTTTGGCCGTTATAGAAAATACTCTCTTGTTTGATTTTATGATCCATTTTTTTAGTCCGTTTAAAGAAGAATGATACATTTTTATATTTAGTACTAATAATTTAATTTTAAAATATTTCTTTTATTCTTAATAAAATGATTTATAGTCACACAAATATCTATGACTTATTTTAGATCGCAAATTTTAAAAAAAAATAAGTTTTCTCAAACTCTATATCAATTCAAATTATACTCCCCTATCTCTAATTACTAGTCGAAATTTCCTTTTTTACTTGTCCGTTTTGACAAATTAAGAAAGGATAATTCTCTTTTATCTATTATACCCTCAATTAATTAATTTTGAAAAAGATAGAACTTCTTGAAAATCTTAAATTTTCAATTCATCCACTTCCCAATTAATAGGAATGAAATAGTAAACTCGTTATATCAATCATTATTTTTTTAATACGTGTGTCAATTCATAAATGAATAAGTAACTGTGGACTGAGGAAGTATCATATAAATTAAAACAGAGAACACGGAACCACATTTCTCGACATTTGGGACAATTCTTTGCTTGATTGGATCAAAAAAGTGAAAAAGTAATTTGATTCCATGAACTTTAGTGGACAACACAAAGGACAAGTTACAAGAAAGTGTATATAAAGTGTTGTGTGGATCCCCATTACACGTCTCCCTTTCACACGCATCAAACATCCTTCTTACGTAGTGAGTAAGTTTTTTTTATAATATTTAATTCGATATTTTATATTTATAGAAAAATTGATTAAATTTGAATATACATAAAATATTTTTTAACAAAAATGATTTTGTCTGCGCAATAAGCAAATCGTGCGCACTACGCTCCAAGTGTGTATATTACATTTCTAGACCTTCACATAGACTTAATTTGTTTGGTTTAAGTAAATTGCACTTTTAGCACTTGAATTATGATTAAAGTCTAATTTTGGCTTTACAAAATTATAACATACTTCTTCTGTTTCATAAAGGATAAAGATTGAAGGGTTTCAAAATAGAAAATTAAATATTCAAATTTTTAGTCTTAATTCAATTATTGATTTCTTAGTTTTAAAAATAAAACTTGAATTATAAGAAACTAAATAAAATATGATAATATTGTTCTTGAGAAGATCATAAATTACATACGTTGTTTTCTTAAGTCATTACATTTTTTCAGTTCTCACAAAGATCTCATCAAACTTGAAAGAGAAATTAATGAATTTAGATATTGAATAGAAAGATTGGACATGATTAAGGAAATCAAAAGTAAGTAACAAAATGTAAAGTTGTCAATTTGTATAATTATAATTTACATATAATAAAATGAAAGAATTTTAAGTGCAAACACATATCATGCATCATTATCATTCAAAGGATAAGACTATGTCACCTAAATCAAGAAAAAAAAGGAAGACATCCCTTATTCATGTTCGCTAGCTCGAGCTTCACATTAGATTTTCTTCGAGATGACAAGAATTCTTTAGTAAAGTCATGGCTTTAAACCCACTCGGAACAAGAGATTCTTCAACTACTATTACAGCTCAACTTGAGGAATCGAGACCAATCTAAACAACTATCATAACCTTTTTTACGTAAACGTATAATAGTAGGACCATAACCTTTAATGAACCTAAAATATAGGGACTAAAAACATAAAAACCTCTTCAATATATAGTTCAAACTTAAACCAACCAATCAACCAAAAACAGATAACATTAATTCTGTCTACTCATTTTTTTTTCTTCCTCTACCCACATAAAATATTTTTCAGAATTTTATCAATCAAAAAAAGAAAAAAAAATGGCTTGTGGTGATGATGGTAAATTGAGTCTTGATTCAATAAGAGATAGTTTAATTAGACAAGAAGATACCATCATTTTCAACCTTATTGAAAGAATCAAATTCCCAATAAATCCAACTTTATACAAACAACAATTACCTCCTTCAAATATTTCAGGATCCTTGTTTCAATACTTGTTTCAAGAAACAGAAGCTCTTCAATCTAAGGTAACAATTTCTCTTCTTGTGTTTGTACATATGATTTTAATGGATTGTCGATGTATTTCGCCTCTGTTTTTGATCAAATGTTGAATGATAGTTTATTTTGCAAAAGCGTAATCAGAATTTTAACTTTATGAATTTAAAATTTTTAAAATGATATATTTAAGTGTTAATAATTAGGTTTTAAATTGATACGTATATAGATTTAATGAATTTTCTCAACATAAATATATAATTTAAATAAAAATTATTAGATTCGGTCGGACTCGACTTTGTTGTTGGAGTTCTTGGAAATGTTAATGGTGTTTGTCTTTATCTTTGTACTCTTTTGGTAGGTTTTCCTTATTTTTCGGAACTTATTAGATTCCTTTGTTTACTTGCTTGCTATTTTAATTTTGTGTTGACCATGATTTATTTATTTATTTTCTATTTTTTCATTCTATATTTGTTCTTCCTCCCTTAAATCTGAAACTTAAATTAAATTATGACGTGCATCTAAATTACATATTCATTCATTGACTGTTTTTTTTTTTTGAATTTCTTCATTTACTTAATATCAGGATAATGGTACTTTCCTCACAATTTTCTAAAATGATCTCTTAAATTAGGAAATTATCAAATATCAAATTGATTTTTAGATATTTACTCAATTACTAGTTATTATCTCAAAAAGTCAATTTTCTTTTTTGCTCTATTTCTTTGAAAAAGAAAAGAAAGAAAGCGTCTATCTCAGATAATAACTATTGATTGAGCGATTATTTTAGAAATCGACTAAACTATGATCCCATTTGTTGCACGTTTTCTTTATTAAGTTTGAAAAGAAAATATTTATCATCAAAGATTATGATAAAATAATAAATATGCATTCCTATTTAATTAAATTTTTTGGATTTTGAGTCAAGGATATGGAGTGCTTTATCCCAAAGAAAAATTAAATTCCTTTAATTTAATTGATTTTATTATATAACAGGTTGGTAGATACTTATCCCCAGAGGAAAATCCTTTCTTCCCAGATAATTTGTCTGACTCAATCATACCACTTACCAAATGCACACCAGTAAGTATCTATTTATTAGATTAAATAATATTATTTTTTTAAAAATAATTATTATGTTGTGTTTTTAACTAGGATTAAAAAATTATAATAATTGTCACTAATTAATTTGATCTATACTATATAGGTTTTGCATCCTGCAGCAGAATCAGTAAATGTAAATGAGAAGATATTGGATATTTATATAAATCAAATGCTTCCACTATTTTGTACTGAGGCTGATGATGATGCAAATTTTGCAACTACTGCTGCTTGTGACATTCAATTATTGCAGGTAAATACTTATTCGCATCTGATATTTTTATCATATCAAGTAATTTAATTTTATAAAAGTGAATATACATATTACTCAATCGTACGAGAGATCACGTACCTCACATTCACTCATTAGTTTATTGTAAATACAAAATATGAATATTTTCTTTTTATTTTATGATTTTTCATTCGATATTTACTATTTATTTTAAAGCTGAACTAATTTGAATTTGTGTCTTAAAATCTCAATTTCAAAATAAAAAATATAAAAAACCCTCACTTAACACAAATATAAAATTTGATCCAGCTAGGCAAACATAAAGAATAAAGTTCTCTGCATTCTCCAATTAAGCTATATCTTTTTTAATCTCTGATTTTTTTTTAGCAACTTGCAGCTTATTCTAAAACAAAAAAAAAAAAAGTGAATTCAACACATGTTAGAATGATCAACTCATTATTTTTAGGAAAAAAAGTCTGAAATATATTCGAACTTTAACCGAAATTGTTGTAACAATACTGAACTTTGAAAATGACCTTTTACCCCTGCACTATTTAATAGTGTATTTTAAAGGTATATATGTGCCAACATAGACATCATAAATATAGAATCATTATAAATAGTAATGTGTTCACGTGGACACATATACACCTTTAAAATACACTATTAAATAGTGCAGGGGTAAAAAATCCTCCATAAAGTTTGATATTGTAACAATAATTTCGGCCAAAATTAAAGTATTTTTCAAACCATTTTCCCTAGTTTTTATCATTTCTAATTAAAGCCTATTCGACATTAAAAATAACATGACCTGACACTTCATGTTACACCTTTTAATATTTTTTTTACAATTATTTCCAAAAATAAATAATTTGACTTTACTAGTTGAAGTCCAGTGAACTAGGGAAAGTGAAAATAAAAATAAAATAAAATTTGAAGTTGGATAAACATTGAATTTTTTTCTTCAATCAATATTTATAAGCTGATGTGATTTTTTTATTGATTTTTCTTTTGTTGTTGAAGGCACTATCTAGAAGAATTCACTATGGAAAATTTGTTGCGGAAGTTAAATTCAGGGATAGCACTGATGAATATAAACCATTTATTCTTGCTCAGGTATCTCATTACTTACGATTAAGTGTACTCATTCGCAGTTCGCGCAGTAATATTAATTATCTTTGATGCATCGTTGTTGTTACAGGATAGAGATGCTTTAATGAAGTTATTAACATTTGAAGCGGTTGAAGAGATGGTAAAGAAGAGAGTCGCGAAGAAAGCTAAAGTGTTTGGTCAAGAAGTGACCTTAAATGATAGTGTTGAAGAAGTGAAGGGCAAAATTGATCCATTGTTAGTTTCACGTTTATATGATGAATGGGTAATGCCTTTGACTAAACTTGTTGAAGTTGAATACCTTCTACGCCGTCTTGATTAATTGGATTGTTATCGTTATTGTTATTGTAACGGTTTTCATCACCATTATTATTGTTTGTTATTGTTATCGATATGATGATTCAGATTAAACAGAGATATGAACCCTTTTCTTTTTTTCTCAAAATAAATTAATTAGTAAGAAAGTGTATAACATAAATTAAGACAAACGAAATTTGAATTCGCAAAACCACATGGAGTTTGTGAATTGCCAAAAAGTTGAGCTAATTGTCATTACTTTACTTATGGATGGATATGACTTATTTAGCTTATGCCTAGTTAAAATTATTAGTATTTTAATTTTGAATGTTTCTCAAAATATAATACACCCTCTAGTACTGAAAATAAATTTCTTTGTCCATTTGGACAAATTAGAATAATTTTTTTTTTTTAAAAAAAAACAAATTTTCAAATCAGTTACACGAAATACGTAAAAAGGAACAGTGTGAGTTGTTATCATAAATTGATGGACTTATTTTCAGAAGGAAAAAGATCCCATATTAATAGGAAGGAGACGCTAATTTTAAAATGTGATTTACGAAACTTGTTTGTCCATTATGAACGATTCATTCTTTGGACCATGCTCCTCCCTACCCCATTCCCACATTTCAACCGTGCATACATTTCGTTAGGAGTGTTCACGATTTGGATAAAAATCGATTCAAATAAAAAAATTGAACCAAATCGATTTTATTTGAGTTTGGTTTTAGATTTTTGAAAACCGATAGTATTTGGTTTGGTTATGATTTTATTTGAAAAATCGAAGAAATAACCGAATCGAACCGATGAATAATATACATATATTTTATTAATATACATACTTAATATATTATTCTTATAAACAATTTTTAAAGATCTTATATATATTTTCATTAAAATTTCATTATAATTTACTTATTGAAAGCAAAAAATGCCCAAGATGAAAACATTTATCTTATTGATTTTTATGTATATGAGTGTCTATATGACAATTCTTTGTGGGACTGAAAATGTTATTGTCTCTTCATTCTAGACCAATATAGTGAATTTTTAAAGCTTTTATTGATAGTTAAATTTAGTGATCGAAAGTTCAGTAATTTAAGTCATTTTAACTATTTTTCGTTTTGAATGGATTGTTATCACTTTTTCACATTTTGAATGAATTGTTTATTTTATTTTTGTATATGGTTAATAACCGAACCAAACCAAACCGAAACTGATAACCACCAAACCGATAAAATGTATATTATATTTGGTTTGGTTTGGTTTTGATAGTTTTAAAACCGATTAAATTGATTTGATTTTGACCAATAACCGATTCAAATCGACCCGTGAACACCCCTACATTCCGTTTCATTTTCGTCATTTTTGAAAAAGTTATTTTTCAAAGATTTAACAATCAAATATGAGAAAATTAAAAAATATTACTTTCCTCCGTACCAAATATATATATGTAATACTCCATTTTCTCCCATTTTACTTTATTATCCTAATTACATCTTTGGTCCCTAAAGTAACGATTATTATGGTTATAGACATCAACTATAATTTTCACTATTTTCAATCCCTAAAGTTTCCATTAGAACCTTAAAGACTAGATGAGATAGGTAGAAGAACTCCATTAGAGGTTTAGCAATTAGCAACCATGGAGATTCAGCAATTTCCACCATTTACTATCACACCTCGCCATTTTCACCCAATTCCAAACTCTACCCACCACCCAGTTCTTGTTTCCCCATTGAAACAGCAAAGAAATTTGCTAAAACTAAGCCCTCTTTTTTGTTCTTCATCTTCTTCTCATAGTCATCCTGTTGTGCAAGACCCAATTTTGCAACAAGGGAATGAACCTTTTGGGAAAAGTAGAGATACCCATTACAAGAATTCAAGAAAAAAGAGGGTTTTTTTCTTGGATGTTAATCCTATTTGTTACAAAGGAAGCATTCCTTCTTTGCAATCTTTTGCTCATTGGATTTCCCTTTTCTTCTCTCAAGTTAGCCTCACTGATCCTGTTATTGCTGTAAGCTTCCTCTCCGTGTATTACTCTGTTTGTTGAGCTAAGAAATGAGAAAGAAAAGAATTGAAGTGTTAGGGGTGGTATACTCTATAAATATAATCTTACTTGTTGATTCACCTTATTGTACTTAAAGTATTTGTACATGTATAATAGTAGTTTTTTTCAATACAAATACAAAGTCCCAGAAAAAGCTACTGAGTTCGTCTGAATGAAAACCGGATACTCTAGCTAGGACCTTGCTTGGAAGGTGTAGATGGTATATGAAAGCATCATGAACTACATATTGTTTGAACTGGGTGATTGTTTTACAGGTTATTGATGGAGAAAGAGGTAATGAGTATAGAAGACAGTTGTTACCTTCCTATAAAGCAAGTAGGAGGAAATACTGGCATCAGTTGCAAGGTGCAGTAAAATCTCCAAGGAGTACGATTGAAAGATCACATAGGCTCATCTTGGATGTTCTTCAGAACTGCAACGTTCCTGTGAGTGAACAATTTCTTCATCAATACTTGTAGTTTTGGTTTATTGATGCATCCTTGGAATCTGGTTACTTTAGTAGTCTGAAGTTGACGGTTATCTTTACTAACGATTTGAGAAAGGTCTTCTATTTTTTTGTGCGTCGAGCCGTCGACAGTGTAATTTACTGATATTAACTACAATGTTATTTCTAACTGGAGATACTAAGAAGCATGGACCATGATATAGATTTAATTTTTCCTTCTCGTCAGAAAGAAATTTGCTTCCGAAATGTGAGTTGCTTATGGTGAAATATGTCAAGCAACAACTCTGGAGATTCATATATAGCAAAAGTTGAATGAAGAAAGAACGAATCTTGGACCAAATAATTAAATCCATGAACGCTGAATGGAACAATCAATACCAGCTAGTTTTCTCTCAAGAGAACAGTTTCTGAGGCCTATTAATGTCATTTCAGCTTTAGTTTATGATATTTTTGATCTTAGTATTTTCCTGCTACTTTGTGCATCTCCTGCCTCAGGTTTGACAATGATTGTTGTATTTATAATCTATGTTGCTCAGACTCTTTAGAAATGTTGCCATGTTCATGTCGGATGTGCATTTTGGAGGATCCGGCACAGGTGTGGCATCAGTTTTGGAGAGTCCGAGCAACATACGTTATAATTGCAGACTTGTTTATATTTTTGGGCTGGACATTCTTGCTCAGAATATTATTTTTTGCACTACACAGTCTTGTTTGGAAGCTTTCTTCTATGTGTTGCTCATATATTTTTTTGCATTGCACAATCTTGTTAGCATGATGAGAAGTGCTTTTGACTAAGTGTAGTATGCAGGTAGTTAAGATTGAATCACATGAAGCAGATGATGTTATAGCCACACTTGTAGAACAGGTTATACAAAGGGGGCACCGAGTTGTCGTTGCCTCTCCTGACAAAGACTTCAAACAACTGATATCTGATGATGTTCAAATTGTCATGCCAGTACCAGAGTTCAATAGATGGTCCTTTTACACCCTAAAGCACTATGTGGCACAGTACAATTGTGATCCAAGGTCTGATTTGAGCCTGAGTAAGTATGTCACACTCCTTTTAGGTGTAGTTTTATCTTAACTTAAGTTACTAGTTCATGTACTTGTTGAAGTTAATCATATCTTAATCATAGCTGCAAATTAAAAGTCATTATTCTACTTCTTCATAAAAAAAAGTCATTGTTCTACTTCCTTGTTAGGCAGGATTTGGGTGAGATGAGAACTGTAGTTTAAGAGATCCCCGTTTATATTAAAAGGAAAATTATGGATTAGTGAAATGAAGTGGTCCTGAATAGAGCAGACCAAATATAGAGGATTCATATAACCAACCCCTGCTAGTTTGTGACCGACATTTAGCTGATTGGGATATGAAAATTAAGAGAGGCGAAAGTAGGGAGTGGTTCTTTCCAGGAAGAGGGGTAAAATTGAAGGTCAGTGTGGGATTTAATCTTGGGTAAGATATCTTTTTCTTCTAATTTTTACTACATCTACTAAATATTTTTTCATACCAAATATTTTTGAGAAGATCTTCCATTGATATGAACATAGGTTCAATACATCTATAATTCTTTATTCTTCTCTTTTATCGTACCGGATGTGTTCAACCAGTTTTTGGTACTTTGACCAAAATTGACAGAGAAATTCAGGACAAATACAATGATTTCTGTAATCAAAACAAAAGCTAACGTTTGAAAAAAATGAAGTACCTTGTATACATAATTTCTATGTCCGTCTTTTCCTTATGTCACCTTCGGTAAATCTCCTCTTGATCAGTAGTCTCTCCTCAGAATACCTTTTAAATTTACCACATAATGGCTCATAAAGTGCAGGCGGGACTTGGTAAAAGGAAGAACAAAAGCCTCTTTTGTTGCCATATAGCTTCGTGTGTTTCATGCTATCCTGTTCTTCTTACAAGGCTTTAGCATTTTTCCATGTCTGCACTTCTGGGCTCTAGCCAATATGGGCTAGCTACCGTAGGGGATGTGTGGATTTTGGATGCTTGAGTGTCGATGCTGTTAGAATCATCTAATCATCAGTTTTGTTCGAGTGTCTGCTGTTATTATGTTGGCTGCTAAATTTTGTAGTTTTCTGGATAAGGGTGCATGCTGGGTGATGAGGTTGATGGTGTTCCTGGAATCCAGCATGTTGTTCCTGGTTTTGGTCGAAAGACTGCTTTGAAGCTTTTGAAAAAGCATGGCACACTGGAGAATTTACTTAATGCTGCTTCAGTAAGATCAGTGGGGAGGCAGTATGCACAAGATGCCCTTATCAAGTATGCTGATTATCTGCGCAGAAATTATGAAGTTCTCTCTCTGAAGAGGTAACATTTTCATTTTTCTTTCTTTTCTGTAACAGCAAGAGAGTTATTCAGTACCCATGCCCTTTCCTTCCTAATTATAACTATTGTAAATGGAATGACACTAAAAGGGATGTCGGTATCCATATTGAGGAGCAATGGCTTAATGAGAGGGATGCGCGTAATGACTCACTTGTTTTATCCAACTTCGTCACTTCGCTGAAGGACAGTAGGAATCTTAATTCGCAAAATAGATCTCATTCCATTGGTTGAAATTGCCAGAAGAAAGCATTTTGTGAGTTTCTTCTTTACTTCCTTATTTGTTCCATTTTTAATTCTTCAGCTTTGACAGAGTGACGTATGAAGTATCTTCTGGATAATAAAGACGGTAAAATGTCAAAAGCTGTAGCAAAAGGTCTGTTAGCTTGTCCACCATTTTACGGTGAACATTTATCTTGCCTATCTTACCAAAAGAAGACAATACTTTAGCCCATATTTCAATATATCACAGATCAATCCAGAGTAAATTTGCTTTGGGTTGAAATGACAATATTAGCAACAAAAGATTCCGTTCCCAACTTCTTTTTTTGAAGTGGCTAGTGTTTTTGATGTTAAAATCAGAGCACTAAGGAGGTGCTGTAGCTACATACAAAAAGATTACAAGTGAATATTGAAAAAAGTTCACAGGATGTGTCAAGCATTATTCTAATCTTACACCAAAAAGCTATCAACATAATACAATCTTGCTTCCAGCTTTAGGTATGTTTTTCTACAAATTTAGTATTTATGTTATAATGATTCTGAACGATGTCGGAGCGCTTGTATGATGTTGAGTGAATTACAATAAATTAACTAGAAAGGTCTGATTACAATTACCACATTGAAAAGATTATTTTGTCATGAAGAAGAAAACAATGGAAAGACATGGACACCCTGAAAAGGAACAGAAAATGAAATGAATTTCATGTTATTCAAATCCTCAAGTGCTTGGTGTTCTGTTCTATGCAGTGCGTAAGTTATAATGTAAGCTCTACAACCTGAAGAACGATGATCTTGATGTTTCAGCAGAAGTATCAAACTAAACAAATAGACGATTACCAAATTTTGCCAGAAGATTTGACCAGAGGAACTGGACTGAATTGGAATATCCGAAATTCCGAATTCACAGTGAGTATAGACTAATACTCTCTATTTCATGTCTATCTGTTTCAATAAACACTAATTCATTTTGCTTCATGTATCAGATAGAAGCATACAGTAGAAAACTTAGCTATCGTTCCTCTTGGATGAATCTCTAAAGAAGAGACTTCTGAGGTCTAAAGTGTACAGTAAGTTTGAGTTTCTTTTAGTAGTGCCTCTAGAGTAGATTCGTGTACTATTGTGTGCTCCACAAACAACACGTGAGGTCGGCTGTAGCTTGAAAACTAATGGCGAGCTGTGTCTAGGTATCTTCAGTGCTCATCTGTTGTGATGAAAGAACATGGCAAAGACCCAACTTGTATCCATATTTTAATTCAATATAAATCCTATTTGGACCCTCAATTCGTTTCCATTCCCCCCTGTTTCCACCTAATCTAAGTCGAATATACGAAGACCACAGTAAACATTTGACTTTTTAATTACCTTTCTCCTCACTCTTTCTTCTAGAACTTCATTATCTTGTATGGATTTCTCCAGACATTATTTTCTTATTTTCAAATTTATTGATTTTGCTGCCATACTTGTTTTAGTCAGATTTTTCATTGATTTGGGGAGAATCATCAGAAATTCTCATTAATTTTCTCAAGTTTGGTAAGAAACCTGAGGTTTTCTATTGGCAGGGACGGATGCACATTGAGTAAAGCTTGAGACAGCTTTAGTGGAAAGTTTTATTATTTGATAGACATGTAAACGAGAAATGACATTGTTCAAATGCATCAAAATTGTTCAAATGCATCAAAGAAAAAGAAGAAGAAACAAATTACATTGTGCAAGCCAACCAGGATGTTGTCAACGCCCTTCTCCAAAGCAATACAAGTTCTTCTAGATGTTGTTTCATAGCCATCTCGCGTCACTGCTTTCATGGTGCCTCAATTACCATCATTTGCCATATTGTTCTTCACACCTGTCCAAAACTGGTCCAAACCAAATGGATCAGCCTCAAATTCCACAGGTCTATCTCTAGGACCAGTTCTCTCAGAAGTTCCAGCAAATGCATTGTCAGGCCTAGAGTGAGTGATCTTCTCCTGTTGCTGCTCTCCGTACGTATCAGAATCAACGTCTTTTTTTGGTCTGTACAGAGTAGATTTAGCAGTAAATAGGGCTTTGTCATACAGGTTGTAGGCATCATCATCAGCAAATCCAGAATCCATCCCTTTATCCTGGTTGAACAATCTCTGGTCATACATCATGGTCTCTCCACAACCTCTTGATGTAGAAGCCATCCCAAGAGCCACCTTTTCGCTGATATCACGGTCTCCATCTCTGGTTTTGATCTTTCTCCTCTTCATTGCTGCACCCTCTTTTGCCTCCATCAATCTCCTCTCCTGACGTCGCTCCTTGCTCATCTTCTCTCTCCGTAATCGACCCTCATAATCATCCACATCATTCTTAAGACCTGCAGCTATCTCAGCTCTTGCCTTGCGTGCCAACTCCTGAAGCTCCATCTCTTTCTTTTCCTTCTCTTTGAGAATAATCTCTCTGAGAACCTTCGACCGCATTGCAATTGCTTCCGTAGCTTTCTCAGTTGCAACATACAGAGCCTCAGCAAGTTTTGGGAAATTATCATTGATCTTAACCTCCTCAATTCCTCTGCTCCCATCAGCAGCAAGACGCTTATCAAGTGGGATTGTGTAGCCTTTAGGGTTCTTCCAGTTCGATATACAAGGCGGAATCTTCCAATCCAGTTGATCCTTCACTGTAAGAGGACGAGGAGGAGAATGCATAACGGGGACTGGCGGTGAACCAGATGCCCTAGGTACCTTCTTGTGCTTGAACTTGGGTGGCTCCATAGGGTCCACCGCCTTCTCAACCATCTTAATAAGTCTTGAACCCTGCTGCTTACAAGGGTTGTACTTAATGAACTTAGGTGGCTCCATAGAGTCCCAAGATTGTTGTGTACCAATCTTCTGAAGAAGGATAGCCTTGGTCTCCCGAGTAGTCTCCTCAATTAGTTTCTTCTTCTCTTGTACCACATCGAATTCCAAGTCTTCGTCATGATCCTTAACAAACTTGGGAACAAGATCATTGTAGTGACAATATACAATTTTCTTAGCGTTTTCGGCTTGTCTGGCAATCGAATCGTACCTGACTTGGCCTTGTTCGTCCAGAGTAACAGGCAAAGTGTTTCCTCCAACTTTCATGCAAGTCATGACGATGGAGAAAAAGAAGAATCGATATTATGAATAAATGGAAGAAAAGGTTATGTTGGGGTTTATATAAGGAGTTTACAAGTAGAATCCTAAAAGGAAAAGGAAAGGAAAGGAAAGTGTCCTAATTCCTAATCCTACAAAGAAAAGGAAAAGGAAAAGGAAAAATTTCTTCCTATTCAAACAATTATATTATTGGAATTCTAATGAAAAATAACGTAGATCTGTCAATATGAGCTGGCCCGTCCTATTTGGATAGCCCATACATATTTTGAAATTTGACGAGCCAGGCAGGGTTGATCCACTTTTTTTGTGGGCTAGAAAATAGCCAGCCTAGCCAACCAATACGTGGGGGTGCGGGCTGGGTCAACTCACTTATTTTAAAAGTATGTTTTTTTTTATAATTATTAAAATTAAATTATAACTTAAAAATATTAACATAAATTTTGACAAGACATCTTCATTTTCATCTATAGTTTATATGCAATATTAGTTTAACAATAAAATATAACTAAATTTATGAACTACCTTATAGTATTTAAATGTACACAAAAAAATAACTTAACTGATAAATCATGCCACCAGTTTCGAGTAGCTATACGTGTTTGAATATTTTCATGATGGATGCAACTTCTATATTTGGTGCCATCAATGTTGAACGATGATTCTGATGATATAGTAGTAATAGGAATACTAGTATATCATATTTGATTTCAAATGTTAAATAGTTTTTGAGTTTGGACTTTTGTTATTTTTAATACTCTATTTTTAAATTTATTTTTTATTAGCCCACGAGCCGGCACAACCCATATAGCTCAAGCCCAATAGGTTAGGCCTGGCTCATCGTGCCTAGACATATTGACGACTCCAATTAAGTGTAGACTTAAATTATTTTAAATTTTAATTATTCTTCTTTACTTGGTTATTTCATTGTTTTTACCAATTATAAAATGTTTTTTAAAATCAATTTCTGCTCACATGAAACTTTTTAATTTTTAATGACAAAGAAGAGCCTAAAATGTCCCTCAACTATTTGAATTGGTACAAAACTCTCCCCCATCCATCTTTTGGCCCTCAAATACCCTTGACGTTAACTTTTTGACTAAAACTTATCCTTATTTCTAACAGTTCACTCATAAGGTGGATGGAGCGTAAATATATACCAAATCGCATAGTTTAAGGGCCATTTAGACCCCTCTCTATTAAAATAATTTGAAGTTACTTAATATATGGGCTCGTCTCGTTGACCTAATTTTGGTTTCTATAATAAATTAAAAATGCAAAAAGATAAATCATCTACTATCTACACTCACCTCCCCCCTCCCCACCTCCCCTCTCTTCCACTTTTTTTTTTCTTCTCGGATCTTGTCCACTATTATAATTTTTTTTTCAACTAATGACAAATTAAACAAGGGAGAACAAAGAGAAAAATAACGACTACATTCCTTTATAAATAATTAGTTCAATAAAAGATGATTTAATTAAATAACTATGTATACTATAATTTTTCTTTTGTATGTATCCAAAATTTAGAATAAAAGAATGAAAATAACTTTTTTTCTTATCCCCACCCACCAGATAATATAAATTAAAAGAATATGATCATGTAAGTTCATTTCAAGTTTTAATCCTCGATATCCTAATTAATAATAAAATATTTTTTTTAAAAAGAATAAAAAGAGGAAATGAATAAGATAATTGGATAATTGATAGCGAATTTTATATTAATTAAATATAATAATCTTTTTTAGATTGACGATCAGACGGGACGAGTAGGAATTTTATTAGATCCCAAATTATGAATTGAGTTATAGTAACTTGGGGTTTTTTTAATTTAAAATATGCAATAGGAAGACATCATGAAATTTACATTTTTTAAAATATTATTATCAAGCATAGCAAGTCAAAATATGAATCATATGTAGTTTATTTATTATTTATTTTAGAAGGGTTTAAATTTGGACCAATCAAATTAGACAACATAATAAACAAATATTTAATAATTTTACTATAGGATAGTTGTTAAAAATAAGGGTTAATATGAGTTAAAAGTTTATATCGAGGGTATTTTTGAGCGAAAAGGTTAACGCCAGGGGTGTTTGGAGCCGAAAGGTGGATGAAGAGTAGTTTTGTAACAATTCAAATAGTCGAAGGGCACTTTAGGTCCTTCTCCATTTTAATAATGATTTTTTTGTTCACATCTGTTAGAGTATAAAACAATTAGCTAGTGTGGATGTTCATTACTCTATAAATAAATTCTTAGAGAAAAAACCTAAAATAATCCCTTATCTTTGGGTTAAAACCCAAAAGTCATCCTTATGTTTTCACATGGAGTATTAATAATCCCTCATATTTGCAATATTGGTGCACTTTTGGTCCTCCCCCAAAATTTTGCCATTTTTTTAACATCAATTATGTATACAATTAATAATTCCTCATGTTTGCAATATTGTAGGTTTTGTTTTCTCTCCTTAATTTTTATTATTGCAGTAGAAATATTAATATATTATTCCAATCTGTAAGTATATTCAGAAACTATATAAAAAAAAATACTACAACTCTAGTTAACAATTCAAAAAAATTAGAAAGCCTTTAAAAATATATATATGATCAAAGAGATTTTTTTTTATTTTCGAGACCGTAACTACGACAAAAAAGTATATACTTTCATCATCATGTTTAAAATAACGAAGATCCTTCAATAATTATTTTAAAATACCGGAATGGAAGAACATTTAAAAAAATCTAAGATATTTCTAACTTTCGTAACATTTAAAAAATGGAGCTTATGCAAAGTAATCATGTGAGTATCATAGACATACATTCCTTTTCACTATTAACCGATGACATAAATGAAGACGTAGCTGCACCTTTCGGTGATGTTAAGGAGATAATTTCCGATATTCAACCTTGAGGGAGAAATCGGAAATAGTCCATAGGAAAAATCAATAGATTAAAGTTGTTGAATTTATGTAATGTTTATTTTCTATTCTACTATATTATAAAAGAGAGTTTAGGGCCAACTATAATATACTTGGACTTTTCCATTTGACATATATATATATATATATATATA